>NC_141623.1:31559539-31651607 GCF_047967505.1 Dipteris shenzhenensis
GACAGAATCTATTAGATTTCATCAACAGACTTGTGGACGTGGGACAAAGGTTGATGGGTTGTTGTAGGTGCACCATTGCAGACGAGATAGTCCATTGCCCCGTCAATGCCCGTGCTGTTGCGCTGCTATGTAGAAGGTTCTGAAGGCATTGAGTCGCTCCTTTGGCAATGGGCTGGAGTCCCAGTGGCGTTCAGGGCACTGAGCGACTGGACCTTGAGCTTCTAGACGAGGCTATGAGCGGGAGCGTTGGCTATAACCTGGAGCACTAGTGGCGGCTACAAGTTGGCTTGCCGTTGTTTGGCTATGGAGAAGCAAGGCTAGAGTCACTTGGATGCAGGCATCATTGTGGCGTCATAGAGGTGAGGCAATTGATGGTAGCTTGACATTGAGGTGAGGCTAGGAGCATAGTAGCCCGTGCTATCATTTGCTATCCGTTGGTTGGACATGTAGCTGCAGCCATTGCAGGAGCTTGAGGTGGATGGTCAGGAGCTTGAGGTCGATGGATCCATTTGAGGCCTCCGTGCAGGTTGAAGCATTGCCTTGTTGTGTAGATGGCACTGCAAAGCCGTTGAAGGAGCCTACAATAGAAGGTTGAGTCAGCCGGCTGTATATTGCTTGTAGGAGTCGCAGATGCTAGAGGTCGTAGGATGGTCGCTTAGCCGCTAGTCCCTAACTAGTAGCTTGGAAGGTTTGTCGCTTGGATAGGTCGAAGTAAAGGATAGGACCTGCAAAGAGACTCTCTATCTCTCTCTCAAAGACTTTCTCAAAGTAAAGTCTCTCTCTCGTGAACAAGATATACTCTCTCTCTCAAGAATGAAATCTCTCAAGAACTCAGAAAGAATAATGGACGGAAATTTCCTCTCAATGGATGGAAATTTCTCTCCATGGAAGTGAACGGAAGGATCTCACAATCACTCAAGAGAACTCTCAATCTCACAAGAAGGATGGCGCCTCAGCAGAAGGCAGAACCAAGCTCTGATACCATGACAAAATATGAAGAGGGGAGAGGAGAAGGGTGGAGATGAGGAGAGAGGGCACAACTAGAGAGCACACCACAAATGACTAACTGTACACTAGATTTAGTTGAAATTTTAGAATATATACAAACCCATTTAGGGTTAGGGTTAGGGGATCTAACCCTTTCCTTTATAGCAATATAAGGTTAGTGCTATGTACATATGATCACATGATGGTGCTATGCACACATGATCACATGATGTTGAGTGTGAACTCTCAACACCTGCCCTCAAGATCGACATCATGAAGTAGGCCTTCCCTCAAGATGATGATTCTGGGGAATCGAAGAAGAACTGAGCATTACATTCCATCATTTGCAACATCAAACAATGTGTTTAACTAGTACAAGCTATCCATAAATTGTAGGTTGGGCATTTTGGAATTTGCATAGGTTTTCTTCATGACTTGGAGGACATTAAAAACATTGATGAAATTTCTTTTGATGATTTTATTGTGTGGTTTCATGTCCAAAGTTTTCTAATAATATGTCTAAAGTTTTGATGCCTAAAGTTTTCATGTCTAAAGTTTACAGTTTATACCTATTTGCCTTGATTGCATCACTAAAGGAGACAATGCCATGATGGTTAGCATCCTATGTATTGATTTATATTTTATGGTCTTTTAATGTAATGTGCTTTGTTAGGTCTGCTAATGTAATGGTTGTTCAATTGATTCAGGAGGCATTTGAGATCACTCATTGGTGCACTATATTAGTCGAGCAGGAGGATACGTTGTGGTCTTCCACATCCAATTTTTAGAATGGCCTACTGAAGTGCATCAAAGTATTGACAGCTTGATCATTGTGGTCCACATCACATGGCTTCCCCTATTGCATTGTATCTCATTGGCAATGGTGTAAAAAACTTTGTGCTTGGCTACCTTGAGAGGAGAGCCTTAATGGTATTAGTATTATCTAAATGAGATAACTAGATTCGGGCAAGTAGCTATATTGACAAAGAATATGTTTTATTTGAATTTTGTAATTTTAGCATATAACCACATGTATTGTTTTTAGAAAATTGAATCAACACATAGCAATTTGGATTTGACACATAGCCCTTTGTATTCAACACATAGCACTTCACGCTCTATACATAATACTTTGCATTTACCACATGACCACACATTTATGTGGGGGGAGAGTTACCACACTTCCTGACCAAATTTATAAGACCAAGGAATGTGACCTTCTTTCAGTTCATTTCAATTTGCATTTGGCACAAAGCACTTTTATTTTTTATTTTGACAAAAGGTGCCGACTTTGGTATTAAAAGGAGAGAGAAAAAAAAGGAATGGTTAATCCCTACAAAACCCTGATACAAAAATGTGGCCTACAGGGGACATTGTCCAAGGTCTACACTCAAAAGAGCGGAAGAGTGCTCACTCAGATACTAGTAGATCTCGAGAGAGCCGCCCTAAATCCGTCCAAGAAGTTTAGCACCGCCAAATCACCACTCACCTTGATCAAGCAGGCATTCGTTAGGTAGGTCGAAACTTAACCGATAAGCGAGGGGGCTAGTCGACCTCTGGTTTGGTCGAATCTGAAGACCCTTTGATTGTAGTTGATCCAAATGGCATAACAGACCGTCCCTCTCACCAGAGGCCAAGACCATCATTTTCCAGTTCATTTTAAGGTGGGAGCTTGCCCCTGAGGCCCTGAGTGCCTTTTCAGTCGTGAGCCAGACTTGGCGGACTATTTGGCATCTCCAAAACAAGTGGCGGATCGATTTGAAGGCAGTAACGCAGAAAGGACAGAGAGGATTTACCATGAACCTTCGAGCCAGCTTTGCTCGGACTGGGAGCTAGTTATGTATCAGCTTCCAGAGAAAGAACGCAAACTTTCCGATGTGACAGTCGCTCCAGATGGTCATCAACCATTTTTCCCACCAAGCGGGGGAGCGCCTCAGCACCCAGAACTTGTTAAGGTGAATCTTCACATTGAGGTCCTCAAGGAGTGATCTGTACAATTGCCCTATTGAGATTTTTCTGAGTTGCACCTTGCCCAAGAACCAGTGTAGGGCTCTTCTATGCTCTGCCAAGATATAGTTCGAGGGCCAGACATTAGATCCGTGGCCCAGTATCTTGTGTATTAGAGTCGTCTCCCTTGTCATCAGGGAGAAGTTGCAACTGATGTCACACAGAGACCATTTTCCCTGGTTCGACAGCCAAATTTGTTGCCACTGTCGCAAGTCCTTTCTGTAGATGCTCTGGGCGCTGGGGATGTCCAACCAAGCTAGGGCCTTCCCATTGGATTTGAAAGCTTTGCTCCACCAAATACTTTCGACCAGTCCAGCATCTCCTCTGAGACTGCCTATTAGCTTCTAGGAGAGTAAAGCCACCGTGGACTTCCATGCCACCACCACCATGAATTAGAGAGGAGCTGTGGATTGACACCGGGAAGTCCGAAAAGATCCGCGCGTACCAATTCAACTCCCTCCAGACTCCCACTTTGTAGCTTGAGCCTGCTTTGATGAACTAGTGCGTGATCTAAACCCAAGCTAATCTACTATTCAAAAGCTTGGGAATCCATTTACTGACTAGGGCCACATTTCTGAGGAAGGGGTCAGGGAAACCTAGGCCTCCTCTTCGCTTTGGAAGCTTCAGTGCATTCCAAGGGATGAGCTTCATTCTCTTAGTGCCTCCATCCTCCGCTCACAAGAAGGACCTCAGGGTTTGTTTGATCGACAACCAATGTGTCTTATTGAAGAGGCAAACTAAGGCCACATAGATGAGCATGTTGAAAAGACGTGTTTCACTACCAGAGCTTTGGCATTCCAACCCAAGCATTGGCCACCCCATCCTCTAAGCTTTGAGAGTAAATTCTCTTTGAACCATGCGAAGCGCTGATGCTTGTGATTCCCAACCACAGAGGGGCACCTAGGTAGTGGATCACTCTTCCCCTTTAGCTATCCATTTAACTGGCATTGGGACCAGATCTGCCTGCAACTCCCTCTGTGTCGTCCGGATTGCGAAGGATTTATTCCAGCTACACACCGAGCTTGAGGCAATATAGAAGGTTTGTAAGCACTCTTCTAAGGAGGCAACAGACTTTGTGTTCTCCTTACAAAAGGCCAATAGATCGTCAGCAAACATTTGAATGCCAAGCTGCATTCCGGACGGAAGTAAGAGACCTTTCAGTCGGCCTTGTTGGCTTGCACATTTGATCATTTGGATAAGGAGCACTGAGGCTAATGCAAATAGGAGGGGGGCAAGGGGGCAACCTTGGCAGATCGAGAGTCTAAGAGTGAACAAGCCCACCACTCCCCCGTTAAGGCACAGAGCCGTTGAGGCATTGCCAAATAGTGTTGTTACCTTCGCAACAAAAGCACCGAACCCTAGTTTTCTCATCACAACTTCGATGTAGTCCCAGTGTATCCTGTCGTATGCTTTATCTAGGTCAATCCCAAACAGAATGCAATCCTGGTTAGAGGCACATGCATAGTCCAAGGCCGTGCTAATATTCAATATATTGTCGAATATATCTCTCTCCTAAAAGGCTTAATTCCTCCTACAAAATAATAGCCAAGCACTTTTAATTTTGAACATAGCATTTTGAATCGGGCATATAGGACTACGCATTTGGCTTATAGCACTTTGCACATAGCAATTTGCATATAGCACATAGCAATTTAAGTTTGGAATATAGCAATTTGCAATTGGTACATAGAACTTTACACTTGTCAAATACTTCTGCAGAATTTGTCTTATTATTCATTTCAATTTGCATTTGGCACAAAGCACTTTTAATTTTGCACATAGCATTTGGAATTTGGCATATAGCACTTTGCATTTGGATTATTTTACTTTACATTTAGCACATAACCACACATTTGTGTGGGGGGAGAGTTGGCACAGTTCCTCTCCAAAATTATTAGACCAAGGAATGTGCCCTTCCTTGGGTTCATATTGATTTGTATCTTGCACATAGCAATTTGCATATTTGAGTTTAGGACATAGCACTTTGCATTTGGTACACAGCACTTTGCAATTGTCGGATACTTCTACAGGATTCATCTTCTTATTCATTTCAATTTGCATTCGCCACAAAGCACTTTTAATTTTGCAAATAGCATTTTGGATATGGCATACAACACATTGTATTTGGCTTATAGTACTTTGCATTTAGCACATAACCACACATTTGTGTGGGGGGAGAGTTGGCACACTTCCTCTCCAAAAATTATAAGACCAAGGAACGTGCCCTTCCTTGGGTTCATATCGATTTGTATCTAGCACATAGCCATTTGTATGTAACACATAGCAATTTGAGTTTAGCACATAGCACTTTTCATTTGGCACATAGCACTTCACATTTGGCACATAGTACTTTGCAATTAGCACATAACCACACATTTGTGTGGGGGGAGAGATGGCTCACTTCCTCTCCAAAAATTATAAGACCAAGGAACGTGCCCTTCCTTGGGTTCATATCGATGAGATATTGATTTTCATTTAGCAAATGGCAATTTGAGTTTGTATTGATAAAAGAATATGTTTTATTTGAATCTTGTAACTTTAGCATATAACTCCAAATCCCGTTTTAAAAAATTGAATTTAGCACATTGCAATTTGAATTTGGCACATAGCACTTCACATTCAGCACATAGCACTTTGCATTCTACACATAGTACTTTGCATTAACCACACACATTTGTGTGGGGGGAGAGTTGGCACACTTCTCTCAAAAAATTATAAGACCAAGGTATGTGCCCTTCCTTGGATACATTTCAATTTTCATTTAGCATAAAGCAATTTGAATTTGGGACATGACAATTTGAATTTGGCACATAGTACTTTGCATTTGGCTTATAGTACTTTGCATTTGGCTTTTGCATTTGGCTTATAGTATTTTGCATTTATCAGATAACCACACATAAATTAGCTCATAACCCTTTGTGGCTCACTTCCTCTCCAAAAATTGTAAGACCAAGGAATGTGTCCTTCCTTGGATACATATCGATTTGAATTTAGCACATAGTAATCTATATATAGCACCCAACAATTTGAATTTGGCACATACCACTTTGCATTTAGCATAAACCATGCATTGCTGTGGGGGGAACAGGGGCTTCTTGAAGAAAGTAATCCATAACAAAATCACCTTGCTTTCCAACTAACCCTTGCAATCCCAACTAACCCCTTCCCAACTAACCCCTTGCAATCACACACTTTAAACTTGATAGGTGATGCAAGTTGATGTTTTCCCATTCCCCTTGAGACCTGATCATGTATGGACACTTCTGGCCTGGAAACTAATACATTTCCTAGATAATATCATCAACAACGTTTTTATCATCATCTATCTTGCTTTCTTGAGTATCTATTCCAAGTTCAGCACACTTACATTTTACAAAAAGTAACTCATTAAGATCAAAGACAAGCAATAAATGATGAGATTCTCTATCCTGTCTCTACCCTCATCAAAACGAACGTCCATCCTTGAATAATAGGAATATGTTGACTAACAACAAGTGTGCAAAGGTCACAGACAATATTAAAAACAGGCTTGTTATCATGAGTTTCATGTGGGATTGATGGTTTAGACTCGGCTTGCTCCAAAAAGCAATGGAGGTTGTTTGTTCTACATCAGCGTGGATTGAATGTCTCTAGAAAGACTTGGAAATTCTTCCCTAATTTTTAGTTTTTTTCAAAGCAATTGTCCTTGCCTCTCTTTCCTTTTGTTGTTGCTCTACTTGAGTAGAAGCCTCTTTCAAATCAGGAAACTATAGCTATAAATTCTTTTCAAGATACCGGTATCCCAATATGAGAAGCTTATAATGCAGCGCCCAAACAGATCATCCCATCTTTCCAATATCTTCATACTCTCTACTTTTAAAGTGTAGCACAATTTGTTGGAGGAGTCAGAGTATATTTAGTTTGATATCCAATGTGATGAAGCATAAATTTCTCAAGATCGTCATCTACCACAATGCTTTGAAAAAACTTCAAACTAGTAAATAGCTCATCCATGACCAACATAGCAAGGTATCGTGCCTAATCAGAGACACATTAACAAAATAAAAATACCTGTTGAGCGTGGTTCTGTGCGATGCTTCCATCTAGAAGTATGCCAAAAGCCCTCAAGCATCTTCCATCATCGGATAATGGCACCACTGCTTTGAACTTCCACATATTGCTCATGTGATTCGCTTTGTCTTAGCATCATGAAATCGTAGGAAAACTCTTGAGTCAATCTTTGAATTCCTCTATTTGGTTTATTCATAGATTGCCTTGAAACTTCACGCTCCAGTTCTTCACAAAAGTTGTGGGCGTTTGAGCAACTTCCATTCTTTGAATCTGATCATCCCTGAGAGCCTAAACCTCTAGATCAGATGGATTTGGGAGAGTCAAAAGCAACACTCAACGTGTTGCATTTACAGGCTTCTCCACATCCACCTTCATGTTACTGATTTTATCCATAGCTTAAGCTTTGTTTTGAGTAGCGCAACATATACTCATGCGATGCTGGCTTCAATATGAAGCTTTTGTCCTCAATGCTTTATTATACTATCAACCTTTGTGTCGATTGCCAATCACCTTGTGCTTTGAACAATCTTTTCTTACACTTTGGCCATGGGTTCATCGTGCATTTTCAATCTAACAAACAACCGGCCGTTGAGTTCCAGCATTTCAATTATAGGTCAAACAAGCGTAGTGATTTATGAAGGGCTCGACCTTGGAGAGATCAGGGAAGACTAGAAATTCTCTAGCCAGAGCTCGTATTATGGCTCACAACACATTGTGGAAGCAGTCGTTGGTTCTGACATGGTGGCGATAGAGCTGGGGAAGAACCTGATCTCTTCAGTTATGTACAAACTCTTAAACTAATTGGAGACATAATGGACCTTCTGCAAAAAATGTGTGTTACAAACCAACGTACATGACCTCGGATTTCAAGTGAAAATGCTTCATTCCCATCTACATCATTGTTGGTAAACTGAAAGGAAAGCATGGAGTGAACACAAACTGAGAATTCTGGCTTATGGAATTAAGAAAGGTGAGGTCCTTAAGTAGGCACCTCTTACATGATCACTGACATCACTGATGACCTTTGAGCTCCACAATCATCTCCTCAACTTGTTCCTAGCTTCTCTCAATCATCCTATGTGGCTTCTATCACCACCTAATAGTGCTTACGGGCCCCTAACTGTGCCTCTAGCACACACACATAGAAACCAAGGTGTGCCTGGGCATACACTTTGAGATATCCCAACATATCCCCCCTCAAGGGAATGCCTCAGGCTATGTCAAGGATATAGCTAGCACAAGGTGTCACATGCCATCATCTCATGGTGGTCATGGATCTATCAATGGCTAGGATCTCAAGCGAGCAAGGGTTCCCATGGGTGTAAGGTAAACAAAAGGGATACAAAAGACCTTCCAATGGTTATCTCTCCTGCATGTACATGCACACAATGTCTATAGGAAGTACCATGGAGCAAAAACACATACACATGGCCTACATCATATGGTGACCAGAGGTGTTTACAAAACACACAATAGTTTATTTCATTCATTTTGGAGGACTATCTAGGCTGAGTACTGTGATGCCAAAAATTGATATTTTTAATTTGGCATTGGTATTGTTTTTCTCTATGTTTGATAAGAGTTTGAGTATCAAGTGATAGCCTAGCGGCTCTCACTTATTTCTATTTTCTATGATATTGTATGGGATGGAGAGGATGAGTGGAATGGCTCATTCTAAATACCATAGGTATGAATTATAAATACCTTGGTATGGGGTGAGAGTTATTTGTGTATGGGATATTATAGAGTTTTTTAGAAAATAGGAAGAGTGAGTCATATAAAGAGGTGGGCTCATGTCCACATGTTTCAATAATATAAGAGAGGCCACATGCCAAGCGTGTGGAAGGCATGTGGAGGAGTGTAAAGTCAAGAGGAATCCTTCTAGAACTCCTATGTGGAATAAGGAGGATGTAGACATGTGGAAAAGAGAGGGTCCCTATGGGCTCCATGTGAGGACACTCTTGACTTTCTCAATATTTTAAGAGTCTTGAGCATCTTGTGATGGGACACATGGCAAGAGTAGCCAAAAAGGACATGGATGGTGACATACCTGCTTATGTGATTGATGGGGAAAAGAATCTACAGGCAGCAATTGAAAATGGGTGAAGGAGGGTAACAAAATCTCTATAAAAGGAGCCCTTTTCTCCCTTGTTCATCAATCTCTTCCACCATTAGGCCTCATGTTGCTGTAGCTCTAGTCTCCCCAAGCCTCTTCCACGAGCCTTCTCTCCCTCTTGTAGATATTCTCTTATGTAGACTCTTGAGTCCATCTCTCTCTAGTTTATTCTCTCTCTATGAGTAGTCTTGGAGCTTCCGCTCCCTCTTGTATGTATGAAACCTCTTCTTCTCCCTTGTGTTTATAGTGTTGGAGTGGATTCTCACTCTATTTGTAACGAAGGTCAGTTCAGGTTCTCTCTCTCTTGAGTGTCTCTTCCCTTTTCTTTCTTTCAAAGCCTTAAAAGTTCTTTCTATTCGGCTGCTCACTGTGCACACATGGTCCATCTGTTTCCCAAGCCACCATGCAAGCTTCTTACGCTCTTCTAGGCAAAATCCATGAGGGGTGGATCTTTGATGAAGGTGGAGCCTTGAGGGAGCATCCTGCTCAGGCGAAATTAGCGTGGGTGGAGGGTTATTTTCATGACAGTTTGACCCCCTGTTAGTGTTTTGCTCATAACTTTCTGCTCGGTAGTCCGATTGTAATGAAATTTATATCAGCGTGAAGCTCTCTTTAAGTTCATGTTTATTTGTGATCAGATCTTGAATCAGATACTGCTGCAAAAAGTTATGATTCTCTGTGTCTAACAGTCTATTTTTATGATAGTTTTTACCCCCGTCTAGTAAACTGTCCATAACTTTTTGGCCGCTTCTCCGTTTCTTATGAAACATATATCAGCGTGAAGCTATCTTTAAGGCGCATGTCTGTAGGTGCTTAGATCTTGAATCAGATACTTCTGCAAAATGTTATGAGTCTCTACGTCTAACAGTCTATTTTCATGATAGTTTTTACCCCCTTCTAGTAAACTGTCCATATCTCTTCAATCGTCTGTCTGTTTTCAATGAAACTTATATTAGCGCGAAGCCCATCTCAAGGCGCATCTCCTTGTTGATTGAATCTCTGATATCATGTCTCTACTGAAAATTATAGGCCTCTGTGTCTAATGATAGTTTGTAGAGTGTTTTGAGCTAAGTATAAAGGTGTCTATGAAGGAGGTGCAATGTTTCCTCGGAATCTACCCATCCGACCCAATCAGCCCCTTCAAACTTCTCGATATATATCAGTTCATGTCATGTTGAGCTGCAAGATCTTCTTTCAACAATGTATCACTCTTCTCTTTGGCGTAGACCAGCTCGTTGAGATTATGGCCTCTGCTGATCCTTTCCTTCTCCCTATGCTTGATTACAACATCACTTGGGATGTTACCATCTTCATTCTCATCTAAGGGAGGAAAGTATGGTGTGGTATCTTGGCATAAAAGCTTCTTTCTAATGTCCCATTCTCAATGATAAATATCTTTGGCAGTCAGTTTGAAAGCAGCAAGAAGTGAAGAGGTGCGTGAAGTTTATTACCCCCAACTTCATGTCACATCTTTTGGTGGAGACGCCGGGTACGTTTGGTATTGGATTCATCCCACCTTACTAAACGGTCTCAGGTGTCCTTGATTGCATGTCATGCCTAGAAGAGGCATGTGTTTTGATGAGATAAAGAAGATGCCTGGAAGAACTCCGTTAGAAGAGATTGCAACCCGTTTAAGAGAACTTGAAGATTGTGAAGGTGATGCTCAAGCTATTCGCACAGTCACCATGATCATATCCTTTATGTTTGCACTGTTGAATATGTTGGTGAATCGACAACACTAGCAGCAGGCACAATGATGGATTTGAGATTATTCCATGCACTGGCAGCTTGGTGTGAAGAAGAGTTGAGTCTTTGGGTAGTTTTTGACTATAACAGTGGAGTGGTGATTCTTAATGCTTTTAACTTCTTTTGCTATGCAAATGATGAAGAGTACAATATCTTGAAGCTTTTATGTGCACTTCCTATTGTGAGAAGGGTGATTCTAGAATGCATGTATACACAATGTTTTCATGGTGCTGGTTGGTCACTTATTTTTGAAGATTTTATTGAGGATCACATTGTGAAGGGTTTTCAACAAGTGGTTATGCATAATAATTTGGTCTTGGTATACTAAGGCTCTGTGGGATCTTGTTCAGATCTTGTTTGGGATATTATTTGGATCTTGGTGTTTCCTTTTTGTGTTTCATCATGGTGAAGATTCCAGTGTTTCGAGGGACCCAAGGGGAAGACCCAGAGTCTTATCTTCGGGATTTTGTTCGAGGATGCCAGCTTTCTAGATGGTCCATGAAGGATCGGGCAGAAATTTTGCCTGATTTTCTTGAAGGTGTAGCCTTGAGTTGGCATGAGATCTTTCCAGACTCTACCAAGGAGGACTGGGACCAAGTGGTGGCAGCAATGAAGCAGAGATTTGGGGCAGTGGAGTTGCCAAATGCTTTGATGCTGCAGTTGGACCGGTTCTATCAAGGAGGGTGAGCTGGTCTCTACGTTGGCAATCCGATATGAAACTTTATGGACAAAGTATGAAAGGGCAGCTTTGCAAGCTGTGGCATCTGCATCATCGGCCCCTCAAAGTCTCTCAGGGATGGAGCACTTAAAGATGAGCAAATTTGTTATGGCTTTAGAGCCTCGTCTTTGCTCAAAAGTAATGAGTAAAGATCTAACAACATACGTGGAGGCACTTCGCATTGCAACCAAGAAAGAAGCTTCTCTAAAGATCGAATCCTCTTTTGTGTCTTCAACAGCTTCAACTACTAAGGTGGAGGTAATGGGCACTCCTCAGGTACCAAAGTCCTCTGAGTTAGATCATAATATCTCCAAATTGATGGCAGAGTTTGCTGATTTGAAATTTCATTTGGTTAATGCACGACAACCTAGAGCACCAAAGAGTGAAGATAGGCCTTGAGATAGGAGTGAGGTCACTTGCTATGAGTGTAATGAAAAAGGTCACTATCACCCCGAGTGTCCTAGATTGAGAAAAAAAGAAGAAAAACAAGTATCCTTGTTAGAAGCTTCTTTAGGGGATGAGGAAAGAGAGGTAATGATGGCTAAATGGGGGCATGGTAAAGCAAAAGAAGAAGAAGAAAGCAAGGAAGAAGTAGATGAGGAACATCAAGAAGAGGAACACCGTAGTAAGAAAAAGAAGGCATCTAGAAGGAGAATTAGCCACTCAGACTTCCTTTAGGACAAGGAATTGGAAGCTATGACTTGTTGTCTGACCTTAAAGAAAAGGAAGCTCATATCACCTTTGGTCAATTACTTGCTTTGTCTCCAAAACTACAGAAGGAATGGGGAAAACTAGCAAGCACAAGAGTGTCAAAGAAGAAAAAGAAGAAAAGTGCCATTCCTGTTGTTCAAAAGGTAGATATAGATGTTGGTGATGATGTACCTATGGTTGATGTGATCATTGATGGTCAAGTGATTTCTAATGTGTACATTGATGCAGGTGCATCGATTAATGTCATGAGTGAGAAGACCATGATAGATGCTAATTTAAAATACTATAGTACTACCTCTCCTTATCGCATCAAATTGACTGACAACACTAGGGTTAAGACCTTGGGAGTTGTGAAGAATCTAGAAGTGGATGTATGTGGAATTTTTGTGCCGACTACTTTTCAGGTGATCCCTACCAAGCTAGATGCACGTGCCTATCCATTGATTTTGGGAAGGCCTTGGCTACGCAAGGTGAAGGCTGTTCAAAAGTGGGATACTGGAGAATTGATTTTGCAGGGAAATGATAAGAAGGTGCACTACAACATCAGAAGCCGCAAAAAGGAAGTTGTCAAGGAGGAGTCTTCAACATCAAAGAGTTCAAGCTCTGACTTAACCGATGAAGAAGAAGAGACAGGGAGTAGCTCCGAGGAGTCCAGCTCAGAGGGTGAGGTGGAAGGAGTGGCCTTTGTGCTGATCAGGATGAGTCAGGAAGGAACAAGGTGGTGGTGCAAGAAGATCCTGTAGAGACACTTCATGTGGAGGATGTGGAGCACACTAAACGACGCCAATGAAATGAAGAGCTTCTTGGTGATTCTCTATCAGATAGTGAGAAGCTCTAGTACTTAGATATGCTAGATGATTTTCCATGTCTCTTTGCAACAAGCTATTCACAGGTTCGGCCAGTCTCTCTTGTGGAGCACAAGATTGAGTTGAAGCCAGAAAGCAAGCCAGTTGTGCAACGCTTAAGGCGATTGGGGGTGATCCAAGCTGAGGCACTAAAGAAAGAGGTAACACAACTACTTGAGGCAGGATTCATCTTTCCTGTTGATGATTCAGAATGGATATCTCCTGTAGTTGTCACACCAAAGAAAGGAAATAAGTGGCAAGTTTGTGTGGACTTTCGTCCTTTGAATGCATGCACTAAGAGGGATCATTTTCCTTTTCCATTCCAAGATGAAATACTAGACCAAGTAGCAGGGCATGAGATGTATTCTGTATGTGATGGGTATTCTGGGTACTTTCAAATTCATATTCGCGAGGAAGATCAAAAGAAAACATCATTTGTCACACCTTGGGGAGTTTTTGCTTACAGAGTGATGCCTTTTGGGTTGACCAATGCACCAGTTACATTTCAAAGGTTCATGAGTCAAGTCCTAGAGCCTTACTTGGGAAAGTTCATACGGGTGTTTTTGGATGATTTTTGCATTTATTCTCGATGCATAGATCACATGGAGAAGTTAAAAATGGCCTTAGCTAGGATTGATGAAGCAAAAGGGTGTCTAAATCCTAGCAAGTGTCATTTGGCTCAAACAAAAGTAGCCTTGTTGGGGCATATTGTGTCTGAAGAAGGCCTGGAAATGGATCTTGACAAGGTTCAAGCAATCATGGCATTGCCAATTCCTGAGAATGTCACTAGTGTTCGCAGAATTCTAGGAAAGAGCAAGTACTATCAACGCTTTTGTGATGATTTCATAGAGATAGTGCATCCCATGAACTTGTTGATAAGAAAAGGAGTTTCTTTCCAATGGGGTGTGGAGCAACAAGATTCTTTCCAGCAACTTAAGGAGGCCATGAGTAAGGGCCTAATATTGAAGCCCTCTGATTGGTCTCAAGACTTTTATGTAAATCCAAGTGTATCTTTGCATTCAGTTGGTGCTATATTGCTACAAAAAGGAGAGGCAGGTAGAATGCAACCCATCTATTATGCCAGCCGACAGCTTACAGATGTGGAAACAAGGTATGAAGAAATGGAGCAGCAAACTCTCTCTTTGGTGTTTTCCGTTAGAAAGTTTCGCTCCTGTTTATTACCTCAACCATTTTTCTTCCTTACCTCTCAATCTGTATTAGCATATCTAGTTTGCAAGCCTAATCTTGGGGGGAGATTTGCAAAATGGTTGTCAGAGCTTCAAGAGTTCTCTTTCTCTTTTGTCACTGAAAATACCACTAGGTCCACTATGGCAGATTTGGTCACAGGACAGGGGGATCTAGGAGAAGAAAAGAAATATAAGGAGAACATTAAAGACGAAAGGGATACACCACCAACAGCTTTTGTTTTGTATTTTGATGGGGCTTTTAGTCCTTCATGCCAACAAGGTGCCGGAGGGATAGTCTTGATGAATCCTAAAAGTCAAGAGGTATGGGCAAGAGGACAAGAGCTTCCAGGTATCACAACTAACAATGCAGTTGAATATAATGCTTTGATTCTTGGTTTGGAGGGTTGTCTTCAAAGTCAGAGGAGATTCTTAGCTCCTCTGACTTAGTTAAAGAATTGGAAGTAAGAGGAGATTCTTAGCTCATTATAAAGCAAATGCAAGGGCATTACAAGACAAGAAGGCCTCATTTGAAGGAGCTTAATCAAAAGGCTATGGCACTATGTACTCAGTTTGATTTTTGCAAGTTTGTTCATATAAACAGAAGAGAAAATCAAAGGGCAGATGAGTTAGCTACTCAAGCCATTGTAGTACAAGACCGGGGGGTGGTTTCTTTGGTAGACACTGGATGGCCAGAACTGCAAGATGTTCAGCAATATGTGGAAGAAGGCATGTTTCCTCGAGGGTTAACTCCACAACAGAAGCAAAGATTGGTAAGGAAGGCTTGTCCCTATACTATTGTTGATGACATTCTTTATAAATTGGGAAAAGATAAGGTGCTCCATCGGGTGGTCCATCCCATGGAGACTAGGAGAATCCTAGAAATGTGTCATGAATGCTCTGGTCATTTTGCTTCAGCAAGCACAGCTAGGAGAATTCTTAATGCAGGATACTTTTGGCCATGCCTCCATAAGGATGTATATGAATGGTGTCGAATTTGTAAAGTATGCCAAAAGGTTGGAAGGCGACAGTTGATTCCTGGGCCCTTAAAGCCTATTCCAGCATATGGACCATTTGAGAGGTGGGGGTTGGACTTTGTGGGACCACTCCCTCACTCATCTCAAGGCAAGCATTATTTATTGGTGGCCACAGATTATGCGACTCGATGGGCAAAGGCCAAGGCCACAGTCAATAGCAAGGTAAGCATAGTTGCAAAATTTCTCTTTGATCAAATTTGTTCACGCTGTGGTTGTCCTTTGGAAATTCTCACTGATGGAGGAACCTCTTTTAGAAATGAACTAATTGAAGATGTGGTGCATAAGCTAAAGATAAATCATAGCATGTCCATGCCATACTATCCCCAATGTAATGGCTTGGTTGAGAAAACAAATGGATTGTTGTGCAATTCAATGGGAAAACTTGTTGACACCAAGAAAAGGCATTGGGATAGGCACTTGGTAGAAGTTTTATGGGCTTACAGAACCACACACAAGCTAGCTATTGGGTTTATACCATTCCAACTAGTGTATGGAATAGAAGCCATTTTACCCATTGAATTGGAGATACATAGTCTTCACACAGTTGTTGCAAGAATAGAAGGATAGGAGGATGCCTATGCTCAATGCTTGGTACAACTAGAAGCCTTGGATGAATGCAGATTACAGGCATTACAAAACTTGGAATCTTCTCAAAACAGGTGCAAGGCCCGTTTTGACACCAAATTACGCAAGAAGAAAGATATTGCAGAAGGAGATTTGGTAATGAGATTTGATAGCTGTCTGGACAAGCAGCTAGACAAAAAGTTTATCTGTCAATGGGAGGGACCATATCGAGTCAAAAAGAAGTTCACGAATGGAACCTATCAGCTTGAGCAGGTTGATGGCATGGTGATACCTGGACGTACCAATGAGTATTGCCTTAAATTCTTCTATGCTTGACCACCTTGAGGGCCAGCAGACCCTCTCTGTACTAGAGAGGATCTGTTGGGGGGGGAAAGATGTGACGCCAAAAATTGATATTTTTAATTTGGCATTGGTATTGTTTTTCTCTATGTTTGATAAGAGTTTGAGTATCAAGTGATAGCCTAGCGGCTCTCACTTATTTCTATTTTCTATGATATTGTATGGGATGGAGAGGATGAGTGGAATGGCTCATTGTAAATACCATAGGTATGAATTATAAATACCTTGGTATGGGGTGAGAGTTATTTGTGTATGAGATATTATGGAGTTTTTTAAAAAATAGGAAGAGTGAGTCATATAAAGAGGTGGGCTCATGTCCACGTGTTCCAATAATATAAGAGAGGCCACATGCCAAGCATGTGGAAGGCATGTGGAGGAGTGTATATATGTTTCATAAGAAACACAGAAGCGGCCAAAAAGTTATGGACAGTTTACTAGACGGGGGTAAAAATTGTCATAAAAACAGACTATCAAACACAGAGAATCATAACTTTTTGCAGCAGTATCTGATTCAAGATCTGATCACATACAAACATGCATTGAAAGAGAGCTTCACGCTAATATAAATTTCATTACAATTGGACTACCGAGCAAAAAGTTATGAGCAAAACACTAACAGGGGGTCAAATTGTCATGAAAATTACCCTCCACCCACGCTAATTTCGCCTGAGCAGGATGCTCCCTCAAGACTCCACCTTCATCAACAATCCACCCCTCATGGATTTCGCCTAGAAGAGGGTAAGAAGCTTGCATGGTGGCTCGGGAAATAGATGGACCATGTGTGCACAGTGAGCAGCCGAATAGAAAGAACTTTTAAGGCTTTGAAAGAAAGAAAAGGGAAGAGACACTCAAGAGAGAGAGAACCTGAAGTGACCTTCGTTACAAATAGAGTGAAAATCCATTCCAACACTACAAACATAAGGGAGAAGAAGAGGTTTCATACATACAAGAGGGAGCGGAAGCTCCAAGACTACTCATAGAGAGAGAATAAACTAGAGAGAGATGGACTCAAGAGTCTACATAAGAGAATATCTACAAGAGGGAGAGAAGGCTCATGGAAGAGGCTTGGGGAGACTAGAGCTACAGCAACATGAGGCCTAATGGTGGAAGAGATTGATGAACAAGGGAGAGGAGGGCTCCTTTTATAGAGATTTTATTACCCTCCTTCACCCATTTACAATTGCTGCCTGTAGATTCCTTTCCCCATCAATCACATAAGCACGTATGTCACCATCCATGTCCCTTTTGGCTAGTCTTGCCATGTGTCCCATCATAAGATGCTCAAGACTCTTAAAATATTGAGAAAGTCAAGAGTCTCCTCACATGGAGCCCATAGGGACCCTCTCTTTTCCACATGTCCACATCCTTCTTATTCCACATAGGAGTTCTAGAAGGATTCCTCTTGATATCAGCGTGAAGCTCTCTTTAAGACGCATGTCTCTAGGTGCTTAGATCTTGAATCAGATACTGCTGCAAAATGTTATGACTCTCTATGTCTGACAGTCTGTTTTCATGACAGTTTTTACCCCCTTCCAGTAAACTGTCCATATCTCTTCAACCATCTGTCTGTTTTCAATGAAACTTATATTAGCGCGAAGCCCATCTCAAGGCGCATCTCTTTGTGTGATTGAATCTCTGATATCATGTCTCTATTGAAAATTATAGGCCTCTGTGTCTAATGATAGTTTGTAGAGTGTTTTGAGCTAAGTATAAAGGTGTCTATGAAGGAGGTGCAATGTTTCCTCGGAATCTACCCATCCGACCCAATCAGCCCCTTCAAACTCCTCGATATATATCAGTTCATGTCATGTTGAGCTGCAAGATCTTCTTTCAACAACGTATCACTATTCTCTTTGGCGTAGACTGGCTCGCTGAGATTATGGCCTCTACTGATCCTTTCCTTCTCCCTATGCTTGATTACAACATCACTTGGGATGTTACCATCTTCATTCTCATCTGAGGGAGGAAAGTATGGTGTGGTATCTTGGCATAAAAGCTTCTTTCTAATGTCCCATTCTCAATGATAAATATCTTTAGTAGTCAGTTTGAAAGCAACAAGAAGTGAAGAGGTGCGTGAAGCAACTTCATGTCACAGTACCTTGACTCAACAAAAAAGAGAGATCTGGAGCATACATGGAGATGATTCAAAAATCATAATCTTCATAGGATGCCTCATCTTGTGGATGCACATCAATTGAAAGTAGATTGGCATTTTCTGACTTTGAAGTTGCTTCCTTTTTGGCTCTACAAAACTTTTCATGATGATTGTTTTTGCCACAGTGTTTGCATGGATTGATCTTGAAGCAGTCTTTTGAGAGGTGATTAGTCTTCCCACAATCAGTGCAAGTTGAAAACTTGCCCTTCTGGATTTTTATGGCATAGGCTGTATCATTGCCTTTCCGGAGTTCCATGTGCCTTTCTTCTTCTTGAAGAGCAGAGATAAGACCTTCAAGATTAGGATTAGGAAGATTTTTCAAAGTGGTAACAACATGATCATAATCTTCAGGCATATTTTTGAGCAACACTGCCATTGCATCATCTATAGTGATAGAAGAGTTGATAGAAGCAAGTTGAGTCATGAGATTCCGCATGTAATTGACATGGGTAGCCAAAGGAGTGCCACTAGCCATCTTCAATTCAAAGAAAGCAATCTTAAGTGATAATTTTGAGATGTGAGAGCTAGCACCAAAAATAATGTCAAGCTTCTGCTAAGCTTCTGAAGGAGACTCCAAATCAGAGATGTGATGAATATAGTCATCTCCTAAGGCAAGAGCAATGATGCCATAGGCTTTCTCTTCTCTAGCAGGATCTCTTGGCGGGCATGTCGGAGCTGAGGATTCTCCAGCATTAGAGGCTGTTGAAGAAGAAGTTGAAGCCGGTTTGACAAGCCCCCAGAGGTTTTCCCTCATCAATGTAAACTTAACCTTCATCTGCCATGTGTGAAAGCCCTTACCATTGAACTTATCCATATTCAAGATGGTAGCCATGAGAGGGTCTAACCCAGAATGGGCAGTGTCTACTCTCTTACAGGTGAAATATGAGCAATAAAAAATAATCCTTCAAAGAGTAACAACTTGAATACTTTGACTTGGATTTCTCTATGTGACTTAAGTAAATGTCAAAGCATAAGGCAATTAGTCAGAGCAATATTTATGCAAGATGTCTAAGCAAAAGATGACCAAGTAGATGCTAGAAAATGAGCATAGTAGACTGAAAATAAATCTTGGTCGAACTACCAGTCAAACTTTGAGTGTCCAAAGTCAAACTTAGACTTGCATAGTCAAGCTTTCATGGCCAAAGAGGTAGCTCAGAAATCTGCTCCAATTCGTCATGTAGAGGTCGAAATTCAGAGGGGTTTTGCACTGGAGAGGAAGGTAAATATGTAGAGCTTCTCCCTCAGAAAGGAATCGCGCAGAAGATAGCCACGTCGCCCAGCATTGTAGAAGAATCGTGGACTAGTTTTTTTATGAAAACTACCCGAATGTTGCTCCAAATGAGCTCAGACTGATGAGCAGCAAGGTCGTGATGTCGCCCAGCTCCCTCTGGAAGGAATTCAACAATGTAGCTCTCCACAGTGAGAACCACGAAGAAGGTTGTCACAGCTTCCTGAGACAATGCTGCCCCGAAAATGGTGAGATAGCTTGTATAGCTCGTTCTGCAGATTCGCCCTGCCCTTGGGAAGACTCTCCTGAAGGATGAGATGCTGAGAATGCAGGTTTGAAGAGAACTCTCACTTCTAAAATCGACTTTGGAAGGGAAGGTGGAAGATGGAGGTGAGGAAGAAGATGATGATGTGGCACCTAACTAGGGCTTAAGGAGGATCATAGGGCTCTGATACCATGTTGGTAAATTGAAAGGAAAGCATGGAGTGAACACAAACTGAGAATTCTTGCTTATGGAATGAAGAAAGGGGAGGTCCTTAAGTAGGCACCTCTTACATGATCACTGACATCACTGATGACCTCTGAGCTCCACAATCATCTCCTCAATCTGCTCCTAGATTCTCTCAATCATCCTAGGTGGCTTCTACCACCACCTAACAGTGCTTATGGGCACCTAACTGTGCCTCTAGCACACACACATAGAAACCAAGGTGTGCCTGGGGCATACACCTTGAGATATCCCAACAATCATCTCAAAGTCCATTTACGTCTCATGTTCTCTGGCGAGAGCCTGTTGATGGTTCGCAACATATTGTGGACGTAGTTGTTGGTTCTCATAGGGTGGCAATAGCTGGGGAAGAACGTGATCTCTTACATTAGGAGAAATGAGGCATTTAGAAAAGAGGCCCTTGTGATAAGAAAATATTTGTTGAACAAGAGCAAGAAAGCCTCATGAGACGAAGAGGCGGCAGTTCTGTTGGAAGGGGCTGGAGAATTTTCTTGCCCTTCACAAAAGAAAAATAAAAAAGTATTGACAATTAAAATCATGACATGTGGCTCAACGGGAAGTCAAAATTGCTTTTCATCTCACAATGCTACCTGCCTAAAGAGGCGAAGATGATTTCTCCTTAGATTCATGTGATTCTTGTGCAAAGAGTTACCTAACCTGCAAAAGATTAGCTGGATTACCCATGCATCCAATCTCTTCATGATCGTCTTGGATATACGGTGAGTGCTGCTTCAGATCTCCTTTTGTTTGACCTGCTCCCAGGACTCTTGGACTCTGCTCTGTGTGACAGCTTTGTCCAACGGAAGCCTGGTTGGCTTGGCAGCATTTCTCAACATCCCTTCACTCATTAGCCTGGGGATGCGATTCCCTTGCAGTTGACTTCTATTTAGTCAATTTGTTTCGAATCATAGAATCATTTTCACTTTCACTTAGAGTAGTATCAACATCTTCTCTGCCACCAAGTGAGCTTTCCTACTAGGCTTGTTCGCATGAGGCAAGGGGCACAAGCTAGGGAACAAGAGATCCTGTACTCGGAGACGGGATGGGAGGCCAAAATGAGCAGTGGTGAGGCATGTACGCTTGTCTGGATTGCCTATGAATGAATGATGAGCCATCATCGTTCTGCTTTCAATTCTATGTAGCTATGGCGTGTCCTCAAACGATTCTGCTAATTGCATGCTGGCTCATGAGCATATGGAAACGGCATCGGTTGCCGTTTGAGCCTCCTCGCAGTGTCCCCTATTTGCCGAAGTGTTGTTCCACCTTCTTTGGTAGCAGCAATAAACAACAAAATCAATACTCAATCTGCATCCCAGGGGCAGAAGCAGCTAGGCGTGCATATCAGGGACGCAACATGGAGGTTTCCTCACGGTGGTGCAAGCTTCGGTGCAATTGTACAAAATCGAAGCATGCATGGTTAGACTACATATGGAGTGAAGCAGGCAGACAAAGACAAGGATGCATGTAGGGGAGACACGTGGAAGCGAGTCAGGAAAATGGGGGGGGCGCACGAGTAGATAACCCATGACACGTTCGAGCTATTGGACCACTAGCGTGTCAAGACAATATTCATCCACGCAATATCTACGCGCCACGAAAAAACCAACACCACAAATTTCGTTTTGGGGCGTGGAGAAGTCGACTAAGGACTACCATACGAGAGGCCAAAAATGTACAAATTTATTTCGGCATCTTGGAATTCTAATCATCACAAAGGCCTACATAGGGCAGGCCAAAAATATACAACTCCTCCACGTGGCAGCTTAAGGGGCAAGGAAAGCTAAGGACACGTGGACCAATGACATGAATCGATAATGTTCTGTTGCAATCACCAGGCCCTTCCACGGGGCAGGCCAAAAAAAGGAAAAGAAATAAGAACATGTTAAGCATATTTGTCATCACGCCTCCCACATCCTTTCTTCCCTGTTGACGTTAATCCCACCATGGCCTCTGCTCTCTTCCGCCTCAAAGCTTCCCATCGCTTCCTCGTCTGCTCTGGTGTCCTCCTTTCCTTCACATTCTTGTTCCTCTACCATTCCTCCACTGTCAATCTTGCTTTCTTCCCCTCTTACGCCTCCAGCCTCCAGAACAACTGCTTGCTCATCAGGAACATTCTCGCTGACCGCGGTTCGACGCTGTCTCACAGTTGGACGGACGAGGAGCTGTTCGATAGGGTCGTCCTAGCGGAGGCGCAAGAGGAACAAGGAGATCGATCATCCCGGGCGTCCTATTTCAGTCAGCTGCAGACCTACCTTTTCAACTCTTCCGTATCGGATCGGTTCAATACAGTATCGGCTCACAGATTGAGTTGTACCAAGAAGACCTTCAAAAGCGGTCAACCGCCCAAGATAGCTTTCTTATTCCTTACTACAGGTGCGTTGCCGTTTGCACCACTCTGGAATCAATTCTTCCGAGGCAACGAACAGCTCTATAACATTTATGTTCACCTCGACCCCTTCAGAGTAAGCGTCTTTGATAGAAGCTCCGGGGTGTTCTGGAGCAGGCTCATACCGCCTGACAAAACAGAGCGGGGAACGCCTGATTTGATCGCTGCCCAGCGCCGTCTCCTAGCGAATGCTCTTCTGGACGATCCTCTTAACAAATACTTTGCCGTTATATCCGATCATTGCATACCTCTACACGGATTTAAGAGTTTGTATCAACGGGTGACCAGTTCAGATAAAAGCTTCATCGAAATTCTGGACAAAGCCCCGACTCTCCGCTCTAGATACAATGTAAGGGGCGACAATGTCATGCTTCCAGAAGTGCCCTTCGCGAAATTCAGAGTTGGGTCCCAATTCTTCATTTTAAACAGGAAGCATGCGGCTATGATCGTAGCAGATAAGAAATACTGGCAGAAATTTCGGCTTCCCTGTTTGAATCCAAATGATTGCTATGCTGAAGAGCACTACTTCCCGACGCTGATTGAGATGGAAGATCCAGAATGCTCGACTAGGTACACCGTTACTCTTGTAGACTGGTCTGGCAACGCACAAGCAGGCCATCCTAGGACGTTTGGAAAGGATGAAGTGAGCCAGGAATTGATAGAATCCATGCGGAGGAAGATGGACGGGCGGTATTTATTTGCAAGGAAGTTCCGAGACGATTGTCTGGATGTCCTGATGCAGTTGTCGAATCTCATTTTAGAGAAGTGAACAGTAAGTAATCTACTCGCCAGCCTCATCGTTACTGAAGTGGCAACTTTTGCAAGCGATCTCATTCAAATAGGACTAGAGAATCGAAGCCATTGTACTCTTTGCTCACAGGAAATGCGTATAAATTATAGTAGAGGGAGGAATAGCTTTGGTTTCTCCATATTTTATGTTAGCTCTTTTGGGTATTGACCTCCCCGTAATAAGACCGGCACTTTATAACAAAAATTAAATTACACTTAAAGAAATGCAGATATAACCTCCCAAGACGAGGCCTTCCCTCGAGGGACACAAAGCCCCCATGAGTGTCCCAATGCTAGTTACCTATTTGAAATTTTGGAAGGCAAAAGGGGAAAGAGGGACCAAGGTAGCAAGGGGGGGAAGAGGTTGGGAGGGGAGCAGAGAAAGGGACCTAGGAAAGCACATACCACCCCATTCCCCAATGGTTCAAAGTGGCAAGGACCATTCGAGTCAACCCATTTAATTGTTCCATCACCTACCTTGAATGCATCCTTTAGTAGAATGACCTTGCATTCTAGCTCCTTTTGTGGAGTGCCTACAATTCTCTCTCTCTCTCTCTCTCTCTCTCTCTCTCTCTCTCTCTCTCTCTCTCTCACTCTCTCAGTCAATCTTCAAAGGGGGGAATGATGTAATGCCTTAATCCTCATTAGAACAGCTTTTGAATCAATCTTGGTCAATTTGCAATTCATAAATGTTGGGGCCGGGATGTGTATATGTGTGCATAATCCCTTAGTGGTCATCACCACATCTTTTGCATACATCCATGATTGTAATGTGTTGCAACTTAGTGAACCAATATTCACTTGAATGTTGCAATAATAGAAGACGGTCTACCTTAACACATAACCGCTCTTTTCCATGCACCATCTCCTCATATTTAGAGTATGATTAGGGATTGAAGGGATTTAAAATCAAGTAATTCAAGATTTTCAATTAAACGGACTTAAACGTTCTTTTAGGGGGACCTTTAAAAAAACCAATTATAGTGGTGAACAAAATTACTATGTGGTGGTATTATCAATACACTATGTGGTATGTGCATATAACATTGAGTGGCTTGTTTCACTCCATGAGACTTAGTAATCACCATGCATTATCACACATTGAGTTATGAATACCCACCATCAATGAATAGTCACTATCCTCAAGATTCGAAGTGCTCTCTAGTTAAGTTTGAAGTCTCTAAAGACGAAAAAAATTTACAAAAGGAGTGATAAAACTTCAAATTAAACTTGTGATTTTATGCTATCCTTCAACAAAGTATCATGTGTCAATTGTGTGGTTCACTCTTGTTGGTCCATAAATCGATAAAATGAGCATTATTTTGCCATGGTAGAGGGTCTTTTTTAATGGAAAAAAATAAAATTAAGAGCAAGAAACTCCCTCTCCATGTCCTTTTGTTTCACACTGTCGTCACAAGTAGCAACATTTCTTTTCTTTAAAAATTTTTTATTTATTTAAAAAAAAAAAAGAAAAGTTTCCCTCTCCCTCCCCTCCCCTCTTGTTCTTCCATGGCAGCAAAGAAGCCCCATTTTTTCCTTTTTTTTAACAAGGCTTTTTGCTACTACGGTAGCACAAGGGGAGCGTGTGGTAGTAGGAGAGAGAGGGATTGGAGGAGGAGGGGACAAGCAAAGGGGAAGGAAAGGGAAGGAGGAGAGGGGAGGAGAAGGTGAAGAGAGAGGGAGGGTGAGGGAAGCGATGGAGGAGAGGGGAGGGAAGGGGAAGAGGGGCGAGTGAGGGAAGTAGGACAGGGTTTAAGGGAAGGGGGAGAGGGGAAAGAGAGGGAAGGGATGGGGGAAAGTGAGTTATGGGAGGGGTGAGACTACAGGTCAGAATACCGTTAAAGCATCCAAACCCCACGAGGGCCACTAAGAAATATGTAAGATAGCACGTGCGATCAATGGAAGGGGTAATATATTTTTAGGAGTTACAGAAAATATACATACATAATGGATTTTTAATTCAAACAGTGAAAATTTTTATACATAAGGGATACTTTAATCATCTTAAAATGTACAGAAGGGGTTTATATAGGTTATAAAAATCCATAGGTAGGGGGTACTAGTAATACCCTTTGATCGCACATGCTATATGTAGTTTTTGCATAGTGCCCCCCCCCCTGATCCAAACCCTAAGACCTCTGCCCTCCGTTCCCATCTCTCTCTTTCTCTCTCTCTACCCCCCCTTTTTCATACCCTCTCTCCTCCCCCTCCCCTCCCCTTCCCCTACCTCCACAAATCACTCGGCTCACTAGTCAAGTTTGAAGTCTCTAAAGATGACAAACGATTACAAAAGGAGTGATAAAACTTCAAATTAAACTTGTGATTTTATGCTATCCTCCAACAAAGTATCATGTGTCAATTGTGTGGTTCACTCTTGTTGGCCCATACATCGATACAACGAGCATTGTTTTGCCATGGTAGAGGGTCCTTTTTTAATGGAAAAAAAAAATTAAGAGCAAGAAACTCCCTCTCCATGTCCTTCTGCCTCGCACTATCGTCGCAGCTAGCAACATTTCTTTTATTAAAAATTTTTAATTAAAAAAAAAAAAGAAAAGTTTCCCTCTCCCTCCCCTCCCCTCTTGTTCTTCCATGGCAGCAAAAGAAGCCCCACTTTTTTCTTTTTCTAAAAAGGGTTTTTTGCTACTACAGTAGCATAAGGAGATCGTGTGGTAGTAGGAGAGAGAGGGGTTGGAGAGGAAGGAGGGGACAAGCAAAGGGGAAGGAAAGGGAAGGAGGAGAGGGGAGGAGAAGGTGAAGAGAGAGGGAGGGTGAGGGAAGCAAAGGAGGAGAGGGGAGGGGAAGGGGAAGAGAGGGGCGAGTGAAGGAAGTACAACAGGGTTCAAGGGAAGGGGGAGAAGAGAAAGAGAGGGAAGCAATGGGGGAAGTGAGTTATGGGAGGGGTGAGATATAGGTCATAATACTGTAAAAGAATCCAAACCCCGGGAGGACTACTAAGAAGTATGTAAGATAGAACATGCGATCAATGGAAGGGGTTATATATTTTTATGGAGTTAGAGAAAATATACATACATAATGGATTTTTTAATTCAAAAAATGAAAATTTATGTACATAAGGGATACTTTAATCATCTTAAAATGTATAGAAGGGGTTTATATAGGTTATAAAAATCTGTAGGTAGGGGGTGCTAGTAATACCCTTTGATCGCATGTGCTATATGTAGTTGTTGCATGGTGCCCCCCCCCTCCCCCTCCCCATGATCCAAACCCTAAGACCTCTCCCCTCCATTCCCATCTCTCTCTCTCTCTCTCTCCCTCTCTCCCCCCCCCTTTTTCGTACCCTATCGGGAGCCCCTCCCCTCCCCTCTCCCTCTCCCCCTCCCCCTATGGCCCTCCCCCTCCCTCTACCTCCCTCCCCCTCCCCCTATCTCCCTCCCCTCTCCCCCTCCCCTCCCCCCCTTCCCTTTTCCCTTTACTCCCCTCTTTCCCGTTGTTTGCCTTCTGTACCTTGCCTTCCTTGCCCTCTCTCCCTCCCCCCCATATCTGCCCTCTCGCCCTCCCCTCCCTTCCCTTCCCTTCCCACTCCCTTGCTCTCCCTTACCTTCCATTGCCGCTTCCCTTCCTTCCCTTGCCTCTCTCTTGTCCCCGCCCTTTCCTTGCCGATGTGTCCCCACTTCCATCCCCTTTATTCCATCAATTTCCATTTTACTACCCTCGCGCAACCATGGTCACTTTTTTCTAATTTGTTTTTCCAAAAGAATAAAATAAATAAATTCTTGCTTGGATGTGGATTATATTCAAGCTTCCTTTCCCACCCCTTCACAGCTTATATGTAAGGCATGGTCATGAAACTTTGCAAAAATGCTTAAATCCTAAATCCTAAACCCTATACCATATACCCTAATACCTAAACCCTAAGCCCTAACCCTATACCTAAATCTTAACACCTAAATCCAATACCCTATACCCTAAACATTATACATTAGATCCTATACCTTGGACCTTATTAAACCCTAACCCCTAGGCCCCAAACCCTAAACACTATACCCTCAAACCTAAACCTTAAACCCTCCATCATATGCCCTAAACTCTATACTCTCTATGCTAAACTCTATACTCTGTACGCTAAACTCTATACCCTATACTCAATATCCTACACCCTATATACCCTATACTCTATACCTTACAACCTATATCCTAAACGCAAAACTCTATGCACCCTCCACCCTAAACCCTAACCCCATACACAAAATCCATACCCTAATTTCGTACAGATGATGACACATCATACAAATGATGTCAGATTCACATCAAAATTTGTCTCTAGGGGATCACTATAAATAAACCCCATATATCACGTGTGTTGAAGCCTATTTGTAAAACCTGTATTTGTAAATTTATCATGAATAAACCAAACCCTTTTTCTATTCAATCTATGTATACCACCTTTTTTATGATACCTTGTTGTATGTGAGAGATGTGAAAAAAGTGGATTTAGAAAACCCCTTTTGTTAAACCCACGTGCTATGCTTACATATTCATGAGTAACGCCCCCCCTCCTCTCGAAATTTACAAGCACAAAGATATTACTTACATTAAGATCCTTTAATGTGGTCATGAAAATTTGCAAATACCTTTACCATGCTTGAATCCTAAATCCTAAATCCTTTACCATATACCCTAAACACTATACCCTAAACTATAAACCCTAGATATTGAACCACTAATTATGTCTTATCCTCCTCATCCTCCTCGGCCTCATCCTCTAGTCTGAATGCACCCCTCATCGCCCACCTCACCCTTGGTCTCTTTGCATGAACCCAATCCCTCGCCCTCCACTTCTATGTACCTAGCTGCTTCTTCCTCAGATTCCATCTCTCCGTCTGGATCTCTGGATGGGTCGAACACGCCTCCCTAGGAATGAAACAAGTTAGAAAAACTAAGAGCATTGATTGTAAGACAATGGTGATAGTCAAATGATAAAGAAGAGGAAAAGGGTATACTCACATGATGCGCCACCACCCTTTCCCAATTGACATGGACTCCTTCTCTCTCCTTCTACTTAAACCATGCCCTAGCTCCTATCCTCAAGGCTCTTCTATACTCCTCGTTGTCTAGAGGCCTTCCAATAACAGATTCTAGTGTAATCAATTTCAATTAGTTAGATATGAATGATAAGATATTTGAACAATTGAACATATCAAAAATTCAGTAGAAGATAAATAGATACTTAGCCTTTAAGGCTAAGTAATTGTGAGTTTTTATAAATGTAATCTTTTAGCCTTTAAGGCTCTCAGTAATTGTGAGTTTTTATAAATGTAAGATCCTCTGTTCAATTTTTGCTCGGTATAAGTTGATAATTTTTATATAACCTGTTATTGGACATA
This sequence comes from Dipteris shenzhenensis, assembly GCF_047967505.1. NCBI lineage: Eukaryota > Viridiplantae > Streptophyta > Polypodiopsida > Gleicheniales > Dipteridaceae > Dipteris > Dipteris shenzhenensis. The sequence goes on from NC_141623.1 coordinate 31,588,276, forward strand.
GATGTACATTGTAATCTTTTTTGGTTAATTTTTACTCGATAAATTGTACTTTTTCCATCATTTATATTTACTACAACAAGGACTAAAATACTAGGAAAGGAGGACTACAATTTCTCTAGTTTATGACCAAAATAGAACTGAAATAACTCCAATAGACCTCAACCTGTAATATGTAAAAATAGATAACGGAGCTATAACTCCAAGAACTAGCATGGTGGTCTCTCTAAGACAACCTAGAATTCTAGGTGATGACAAGTCATCAGGCTAGAGACTGCACTGAGGCGATGCTCAAAATGATAGATTACTATGCCAAATACCACTCCAAGCCAAACTATGATTTGCATGGGCTACGGGCATATAGGTGGCCAGGAGACTGTGCTATGATGGTGTTTAGAATAACAGATTGCATCTAATTATTATGCCAAGAATCAGCGCGGTGGTCTCTCCAAGCCAACATTCAATTTTAATGATCTGCATGGGTGCATGCCCAGTGACAAGTGGCAAAGCTGTAGCAAAAGGCTACGTGATGAAAAGTGATCAGGAAATGTAGGCTAGAGAATATGCTCAGTGCAGAGATGCTGTGTGTCGAGCTATGTGGTGTTCTAAAAGTCTAATAGATTGTTTCTCATTATTACACAAGTGTGCCTTCCTAACGTCGGAAAAATTTTCCGTGCAAAATTAAAATATTCACCTAGGAGTGAATTGCATCGCGGCCCCAAAATGGCCCCAAAATGTTTCCGCGATTGGCTACACCCAAGAAAACGTTGACCTATGGCCACTCCAAACATTCAATGAACCATATTGTTGAAGAAACCATGGACCATGAGCATACTAAAGAATGTGTTGCATACATAGGAAAAATACATGAGGTAAACAAGAAAATTTAATTGCAATTAAAATTTTAAAAAAAGCAAAGACCAAACACACCATGTAGTGAGTTATGAGGGATTCACACCATCCATCTACCATGGCTTCAATGAACTCTTTCACGATGACTTTATATAGTTGCACATGATCATCGTCTATGGAAGGCTCAAGATATTTACCATATTATCCAATGCTTTCCAAGGATATATCTCAAGGTTCATACATGAGGATCATCTTCCAAATTAGTGGTGCAATCACATAAATACACTCAAAGGGAAATTCTCTTCAAATGAGAAGCACCAAATGTCCCCAAGTTAACCACTACCGTAATCTCATTTTGGTTCTATAAATTGAGGTATAATACTCAAGTATTTGAGTATATTGCTTTACTTTATCTCTTTAAAATTAGATGTTTCGAATCACATATATCAAACATAAGCTTTCATAGGTGATTCTTTCATACGATTGCAATGATGGCACTACCACCTTATGAGCATCCAAAGAGAAATCAAGATTGTAAATAGACATATGGATTAAAAAAGAAACATTGTGTGTGCACTTTCAAGTTAAAAGAACAGTTAAAATAAAGGATCTATACTCTAGGCACACCTTACATTTGGAACCCTTCATTAGAATGGATCTTTTAACTTTTAGTTTAATACCAAAAAGTATCAACTCATGTTACATATTTTAAGTAGGAAACCTCCTACTAGTCAGCTTCGCTAAATGATAAAACAAGATGAGATGACAGTATAAGGATAAAAATTGATAAACAATTTATTTTAATAATTATAATTCTAAAATGTATATAATAAAATATGTTTAAGCTTACTAATTGAACATATTAAGCATAAACACTCCAATTTATCATTTCAAAACTATTAAGAACAAAATAAAAAACTAACAATTGATTAATAATTATAAAAAAATTAACTTTAATGACACCTGAACAATATGAAAGAAAAAAAAGAGAAATCAATGTAATTAATTTAAGATTACTCAAAAACTTAATGGATAATAAACTTATTATGAACAAAGTATAAAATAATAATGGATCTATTAGATATCAATGCTCCACTCTCATGTAACTATGCAGGAACTAGCTAGCTCTACTTGTAAGCCCCCCGTATGAGGAGAAGGCATTTGAGTAGCTCGGTTATCCAGTAGGTCTTGGTTTGGACACCAAATCGGGGCCATGTGTGGCCTGATGGCTAGACGGCTTTAGTAGAGTTGGCACACTGCCAACTAGGCTACATGCAAGTGTGGGAAGGCATCCCATGACTGACCGCACTGAGGGTAGATGGAGCATTTCCCGAGGCAGCCCACTCTCAGGTTGCGAGGCCCGTTTGGAGCCCCAAATCCCGGATGGCTCTAGGCCAAACAGTGGCTATAGGTTAGTTGCTCTATTCTACGCCACGGTTCTAATGTGTGGTCAGTGGCCTATTTCAGGACCAAACTCCAATTGGTCGTTTTGGGACGACTGGGTCGGTCTCCCAATTGGGTCTAACTGACTACGACTGGTGGCTATATAAGAGCAAGCCTGTGAAGCCCATAATTATCACTGGCTACAACAACCCTGATTCCTTGGCATCCAGCCTCCATCCTCTACTGTTTCCAGCATGGCATCGAAGCTTCTCACACAAGAGCGCATGGCTGGGAGGTAGCACCATTTATTGTATCAGTTTTATAGTAATCAAATTTTTGATTCTCCATACTATCTGCTTTTCTCTCTTGCATACGAGATCCTGTTATCTATTGAGTACAGACATTGTATTGTTTTCTTACATGGTATCAGAGCTTGGGCTCTAGCAAGAAGATTTGGTAGTGTGTTTCTATTTGCGAGCAGATTGTGAGAGGGCCCAGCCTGCAAGACTACGAATCCTACCGTTTGGCAAAAGCGGAAAGTTGGATGGCACTAACTATCCACTTTGGAAGTTCAAGATGAAGACCATCCTAAGCACATACAAGCTTTGGGATACTACTACTGGGGTGGACGTGAAGTCGGCCAAATCTAGCCAATGCAGGACAACAAATAGTACCAACTGCAGATCAGATTCTTGCGTGGACAAGAAGAAATGCAGATGTGCTATGTTCTATTGTCTACAGTGCAAGTGATTTTGTCATGGTGTTAATTCAACATGTCACCATGACAGGAGGCATGGACGGCAGTCTTGAAAAATCAATGCGAGACCACGAATTAAATGCGGATTTAGAATCTGGAGACTCAACTCGCAAACAAGAAAAGTTGTAAAATAGTTGTCCGATGTTCTTTATGTGCCGGATATCAAGAGGAACTTGTCGGTTTCTGCAATCACAGATTGGTACCTCAAAGTTCACTTCAATAAGAATGGCACACAAATTTTGGATCTTCAAGGGAAGGTCATTGGTAAAGGTACACAGTGCAACAACATCTACGAACTCTCAGGTTTCAGTGCTCGAGCCGATGTCAGCAACACTAAGTTATGGCATGAGAGGTTTGGTCATCTAAACCTTAGTTCTTTCAAGGAGATGCATAAAAGTGGAATGATTGCAGACCTACCAGAAATTACAGATCTGCCCGATGTATGTGAAGCTTGCATGATGGGCAAGCAGCATCGACAGCCCTTTCCTAAAGAGGCCAGTAGGGAAAAGGCTCCTCTAGAGCTCGTTCACACAAACCTCTGCGAAAAGATGGAGATGGAAGCTTTGGGTGATTCCTACTACTTCATGACACTGATCAATGACCACAATAGAAGGATATGGATATACTTCCTAAAGACTAAAGATGAGGCTTTTAGTAAGTTCAAAGAATGGCATGTAATGGTCGAGAAAGAAATGGGGAGGAAGGTGAAGAAGTTGAGATCAGACAGAGGTGGTGAGTTCATATCAAGTGAATTCGAAAGTTACTACAAATGTCACGGGATCAAGAGGCAAAAACCCCACAATAAAATGGAGTAGTAGAGCACAAGATGTGCATCATCTGTGAAATGGGCAGGAGTATGATGAAAGGAAAAATTTGCCAAAGAATTGATGGGTTGAAGAATGTAACACGGCAGTTTACATTTTGAATCGTAGCTACACGAAGGCTGTGAATGGGATGACTCCACTGCAGGCCTTTTTTGGTAAGAAACCTTGAACTGCACATTTCAAAGTTTTTGGATGTGACTGTTTTGTGCATGTCCCTGATGCTAACAGGACCAAATGGGAACCGAAGAGCCGGAAGTGTATTTTCTTGGGCTATAGTGAAGAGGCAAAGGGTTACCGTCTCTATAATCCTGTTATTAAGAAGGTAATAGTAAGTCGCGATGTGGTCTTCTCAGAACAGCCGCATCAATTGGAGGATGCTTCCTTTGTAGACAACCAGGTTCAGGATATCCATCCAGTACAACCACCAACAGCAGCTGGGCTCGTGGCAAAAGGATTTGCACAGGTACATATTATCATGATAGTTTCGCTCCCACAGCTCGACTAACCACAATTCGTAGTGTTTTGGCTTTAGCAGCACAGGAAAGTTGGCCCATGTTTTAGATGGATGTAAAATCCGCCTTTCTGAATGGAGATCTCAAGGAGGAGGTATATGTGGAACAACCACCAGGTTTTGTGATCCTCGGTTCAAAAGATAAAGTCTGTAAACTAAAGAAGGCACTTTACGGGCTGAAACAGGCCCCACGAGCGTGGTACCAGTGGATTGATGCCTACTTTCTACAAAATGGGTTCAGGAGGAGCCCATCTGATGCAAATTCGTATATCTATAGAGAAGGAGGCAGGTGTATGATCATGGTCCTTTATGTGGACAACCTTGTCATAATAGGGAATCATGAAGAGAAGATCTCGCAGATAAAGCATTTTCTAGGAAGAGAGTTTGAAATGACAAACCTCGGACTGATGCATTTCTATTTGGGGATTGAAGTTTGGCAAGAGCCAAAATAGATCATCTCACAACTGAAGTATGCTAGAGAGATACTGAAGCCATTTGGCATGGCTGAGTGCAAGACAGTTGGCACCCCTATGGAGGTTGATGTGAAGCTCTCAAATGAGGATTCATTACCACTAGTGGACGAAGTGAAGTACAGAAGGCTTGTGGGTAGTTTGATTTACTTGTGCAACACATGGCCAGACATTAGTTTTGCGACTGGTGTACTAAGCTAGTTTTCCAATAAGCCCCGGGAGAACCATTGGAGGGCAGCGATGCGGGTGCTGAAATACATCAAAGGAACACTTGATTATGGCATCACCTATACCTAGGGCAACATGTTGACCAGATTCTGTGACTCAGATTGGGCAGGAGACGTGGATAGCAAGAAATCAGTGATAGGTTACTGTTTCTCACTTGGATCTGGAGCTATGTCATGGGTCAGCAAGAAGCAACCTACAGCTGCTCTTTCTTCTACCGAGGTTGAGTACAAATCAACATGTTTTGCTTCTTGTGAGGTAGTGTGGTTAAGGAGGATTTTAGGGGACATGGGTGCAGTGCAGAACAAGCCTACGCAGTTATCATGTGACAATCAGAGTTGCATGGCAATTGCAAAGAACCCTATGTTCCATGCTTGCACAAAACACATTGAGATTCAATATCCCTTTGTAGGCGAGCTCATCATGGATGGAGAGGTTGACTTGGTGTATTGTCCGACTATAAAGAATGTTGCGGACATCTTCACGAAGGCTCTTGGAAGAGACTTGCGGGAGAGGCATCTTCATCGACTTGGCATTGGGCCAAAAAGTAACTTCACTTGCAGGTAGACATTGAGGGGGGGTGCTAGATATCAATGCTCCACTCTCATGTAACTATGCAGGAACCAACTAACTCTACTTATAAGCCCCCCATATGAGGAGAAGGCATTTGAGTAGCTCGGTTATTCGGTAGGTCCTGGTTTGGACACCAGATGGGGGCCATGTTTGGCTTGATGGTTGGATAGCTTTAGATAGAGTTGGCACACTGCCAACTAGGCTACATGCAAGTGCGAGAAGGCATCCATGACTGACCGCACTGAGGGTAGATGGAGCATTTCCCATGATAGTCCACTCTCGGGCTGCGAGGCCCATTTGGAGCCCCAGATGATCTCGGATGGCTCTAGGCCGAATGGTGACCATAGGTAAGTTGCTCTATTCTACACCACAATTCTAATGTGTGGTCAGTGGACCTCTAGTCGGCTATTTTGGGCTGACTGGGTCGATCTCCCAATTGGGTCTAACCAACTACAACTGGTGGCTATATAAGAACAAGCCCGTGAAGCCCATAATTATCACTGGCTACAGCAACCTTAATTCCTTAGCATCTAGCCTCCGTCCTCTACTATTTCCAACGTGCCATCGAAGCTTCTCACATAGGAGCGCACGACTGGGAGGCAGCGCCATCTATTGTATCAGTTTTACAGTAATCAATTTTTTGATTCTCCATACTATCTGCTTTTCTCTCTTGCATACGAGATCCTGTTATCTGTTGAGCACAGACGTTATATTATTTTCTTATAGAATCAAGGATTTTTTAAAGTTTAATTGCAATGACATATGGACAATGTGAAATAAGAGAAAGCAAACTCATATTAATCAAGGATATATAGTCATTACATCAAATACTATTTTCTAATTCCTTACCTCTACTTGACCATCCATGGTTTCTTGTATTAATGACCTTGCTCTCCATGGACCTTGGTTTCGCCTCATCTCTCATGAGCAATAATCCTCATTTGCCACCTCTCCAATTCTATTCTAGATTCGTTCTAATATAGATGATACACAATGCCCAATATTCCTTGCACTCCTCTTGTAGTATCATCGCCTTATTTTGACATCATAAAACTGCAGTGTCAAGTTTGCCTACTCGATGGGCGTCGCCTATTACATTTAATCAGGAATCATTGCATGGGGGCTAGCTAGGTTTTGGTTTATTTAAACATTCTTGAGAACGAAAAAAATAGTAAGCATCTTAAGGTAGTTTGGTTATCCAATTCAAGTGTGAGTGTTTAACTAGTACAATAGGCATTGAATGCTTGATTTCCTATGTTCTTGTTTCTTTTATTTTTATTGGACTTTTGAACTTTTTTTTGTTTTTCTTGAGCCAAGTGACCATAGATGGTCTTTCTAATAGCCATACATGATATTATGTCTCTTACCTAGTCCACCAAAATTGTGAAAGTTACCAAGACTTCATATGTATAAGAAATTTAGACATTATAGCTAAGGTAGAACAAACACCTTGTCCTAAATTTTTCCATTCTAACGCACCAACCTAATGTAAAATACCTTTGAATAGACCAATAAGGCTATAGTTAATTGAAAATTCTCTCAATATGATTAGGCTTACATACATTTAAGGATTGCCATCTAAAAGTAGTTGGGAGAAAGTCAAAGCTTCAATGCTTTTTTTCAAGGCTAACAGTTGCACTCTAAGCACTTTTAGATGATATTAAGGTCTTAGAGTACCTATAATTCAAGAAATTGTTAATTCGGAAGGGGAACGAGGCAAATCAATTAGTGGAGTTGAGACTCTTATTTCTATACTTAAAAACTCTTCCCACTAAAACTTTTGCACCCTTGAATCTAACCCCAAACTAATCACTAACTAGTCTTTACATAATTTATCACTAAACACAAATACTGTCATATTTGAATTTAAGAATAGCCCATTTAGGCCTTGCTTACAAAGAATGCAACCATATTTCTCAAGTTTCTTAGAAGAGCCAAAGGCTTTAAGGTTGGAGAGAGAGTGTGCGAACTCTTCCCCCATACAAATCAGTGGTTATATGCTACAAACACAATGTTATGCACCAATTGCAAAGTGTTATTCCATATACAAATTTTTATGTGCTAAATGTAGAGTGCTATCATGAACAAAGGAAGGGAACGTTGAATGCAATGTGCTAGGAAGAGGCTAGGAACCCACGAGAGGGCATGTTCCTTGTTCTTATAAATTTTGAAGTACAAGAGGCTAACTTTCCCTTGACACAAACATGTTCTTATATATGGTAGATGCAAAGTGCTATTCCAAATGCAAATTTCTATATGCTAAATGCAAAGAGCTATGAACCTATGGAAGGGCACGTTCCTTGGCCTTATAAATGTTAGAAGTCAAACTTACTTTCAAGTAATTGCTATCTTTGTTTAACAATTGGATATTTAAGTTGTAGATTTTAATGAATACATGAAGAGTGCATTAGGGGAGAATTGGGGTCTCAAAAGGGCCTCATAAGGAATGCATTAAGAAATGGATTAGTCCTAATGAAAGGGCCAAAGTAGGTCCCAAAAAGTCCTAACCCCCCCTCACCTAGGTGAGTTAAGCCCAAAAGTGACCCCACCTCTTACACAACTCTTACTCCTAGGTGGGAACCAAAAAATTCAAAATTCAAAATTTGAATTTTGAATTCCCTCCCTCCTTGGAACAGTAAATGTAATTAAAAGGGATGTCAAAACATGATGGGCCCATATAGAACGTTAAAAAAAACCCTAACTCTCATTATTCAATGGCAAGAGTGAAGAACACTCTAGACCCACTGGACGCCACCTCCACCCTTCCTCCTCTAGCTCCACCATCTCCATGGCATCCGCCCACATGAACCTATCTAGGTTTGGTGGTGCCTCCCCCGACTCTTGTGAGCCCTCCCCTAACTCTTGTGAGGTCTCCCAGGACACTCGTGAGTCCTCCCCCAACTCTCATGAGCCCTCCCCCAAGTCCCATGAGCCCACTCCCTAGTCTTGCGAGCCTTCTCCTCCTCCCAAGTCCCATGAACCCACTCCCCAGTCTCGTGAGCCCACTCCACAGCCCCAAGAGCATGAGCCTTCCCCTCAGCCTTCCCCCTCCTCCAGCCTTAGCCTGACCCTCAATCTTCCCCTCAGCTCCCTCAACCTTCCCCTTGGCCTTCCCCTTGGCCTTCCCCTCAACCTTCCCCTCAGCCTTCCCCTCCCCATGAGAGCCCTCTCCCAATCGAACGAATGTGTTCGATAACCTCTCGGACAGAGAGAGGCTTCCTGAGGGCCAACAAACTGCCATGAAGAGCACCGTCTCCCCTCTCCCGGTGATACAACCCATCATAGAGATGATCCCTGTGGCCATGAAGAGGGTAAAGCAAACGTCGAGGAAGCCCCATCCCAAAGAAGGACAAAACTCAAGATGTCCACGAGAGGAGGAATCAGAGGAGGATCAATGTAGATAGGAGCAACAAAAGAAATTCAAGGCAGATAGGAGGCCATGGGATCATGTTTGGGTGCCCATAAAGCCTCCACCAAGAGTCAAAAAGCCGTACAGAGAAAAGCCAGGAGCACGGGTCCTAAGGGAGACCAGGCAAATGTAGAAGACCACCAACAACCTGATCCCGCATACTCCCTTCCAACGTGTGGTACGGGAGATAGCACAGGGATACAAGGACGATGTGTGATTCAACACAGGAGCTATGGGGGTGCTCCAGGAGGCTATGAAGCAAGTGACCACTGCTTTGTTCGAGGACGCCAACTTGTGTGCCATCCATGCAAGGCATGTCATGGTCATGGATAAGGACATGGCTCTGGCTAAGCGGCTATAGAGTGACCCAAGTTTGAAGCCCTAGATTCTCTTGCAGCCCACTCTTAGGACTTAGACCACCCCCTGCCCTTGAAGGCACTATCTTGTATCTAAGGCCCAAGGGCCGATCTTTTTTAATAAAATATATCGACATTCTCTACACTATCGCATTGTTGTGTATTTTTTATTTCTATGACTGTAGTATAACTGATCATTTTAATGTAAGTTTTGAATTCTATCAAATCCTAAAGGAATTTCACTATCATGCAGAAGGGAAAAGTATCCGGCACATTGCCAGGACCCCAAAAAGCCCAAAACCTACCACGACACGAATTTGGGCATTCTAGACTTTCTAGAATGCCCAAATTTGCACCGTGGTGGGTTTTGGGTAAGTCTAGAATGCCCAAATTTGTGCCATGGTGGGTTTTGGGCTTTTTGGGATCCAGGCAACATGTCGGACACTTTTCCCTTCTATGCGACGGTGAAATTCCTTCAGGGTTTGATAGAAATGAACTTTCGATACCCAGAATTGGTGAAAATGATACTAAATTGGCTAGAAATGTTTTAAATTAACACAATCAAAATGATAGAGAAAATATATCATCAATGACTTAAACAAAATACAATGGAATTCATGACGAGAAATGATAACTTAAAACAACTAGTAAAGACATGTAGTCATGTATCCATTGAAATATCCTTTTAAATATATGTTTATATATACAAAATGACTCACAGGCTATCTTTCTTCTTGGCTAGTTTGAGTACATCGAGAATAGGGTTCTCTGAATCCCCTAGTAGATTCCTAAATATAAATCTAGTCACAACAACACTAACATCCTTCTCTCCTCCTACCAAAGACATAGCCATTGCCGTCAATGCCCTGCCATGAATGTTCAATCCAAAGGCATTGATAGCAGCCAGGCGGTGTACCAAAATGACTTTGTCAGCATTCCGAGTAATGTTGGAGTATCGGATAGCGCACCACAATGCCTTGCACTTCAGCAGCTCCGAAGGACCTCAAGGAGAAAATTTGCTATGAAAGACCACGATATGCTCTGCGACTTTGCCAAGGTAATGGGCCAAAGAATGATCTCACCCAAATGCGCTGCGAACATTACCTCGTCAAGATGAGAATTCATTAAGCTCAAATGCATCCTGCAACAATTCAACAAACATTAGAAGACTGACAAAACAAATTATACTGAAAGAACATCAAAATAAAAAATATGGTTTGAACTTACCACTATAGTGTTGTCGGCTTCTCTCCCTTCCTCGTTTGCAATGTTAATGGAACCAGGTCCTGCGTGATGTTCCATTTGGGAGGTGGACGCTTTCTCCTAACTTGTGTTGGAGGTGGAAGCTTCTGCATGAGCGGGTTGTGCATTGTATATGGACATATCTGCATCCCTCATTGAAACCAACGTCATCAAGAGAAATTCTTCCATTGTCTAGTCTTCGGTACCTAAAACCTTGGGATCTTTGACACTTGTGTCAACATCGAACCTCGATAGGACTCTGAGTGCCTCATCCTCTTGTAGTCCGAAAAGAATCTCTATGTCATGGAGGAATACGTACTCTTCTCCATCGATTATGAGGGGGGACAAGGACCATAATTCCGAGTCTGGGTCAATGGTCTCCGATGCAGATTCTTGCTCTACTGGGGGCTCTTGAAGTAGGCTCAATGCTTGAGTTGCTTCCATTTCCTCTATTGGACCATCAAGACTCTCTTCCATATAGATGTCCGAGTCTAGTCTAGGGACAACCAAATCAGCAGTTCTACTAGAGGGGGTGCTAGACGATGAGGCTTCTTCCTCTGAATTTCCTTCTTGGAGAAGGAAGATGAATGTCATCTCCCATGAAAGGAATTTGGTGCATGTATTTCCTGTGATCCCTGTGTCTAGGATGTCTTGAACTTCGACTGTCCTAAATCCTTCGTCTGTAAGGTTGTCACAAAAGCGGGCCAAGCGCTTTACAAACTTGGGTTCCTCTACAAACAGATACTTTATGTAATCTATGGGAAACCATCTCTTTGAAGAGTGGTCAAGTTGAGAAATTATCTCGCATGTTAAGGATGAGATCTGAGAAGTCATCCTTGGCTCGCATATATGTGCCTAGGACATCTAAAGTCCTATCAAATACTAAAAATAGCTCTTCCTCACAATTTGCAAATGCAATTCGTGAGATGAAGTCATGGAACGCAGTTCTATCTGAATCCATGGCAAATAGCAATTGATGGAGGGAGCAACTTTTGAGGATGGGAGTTTCTATGGCTCTCTAAATGTGAAAGTGAGAATGTGATGTAAAAAGGGCTCTTACCCCTCAATATATATCAAAAGCCTAAAAATTAAAATTAATCATAAAATCCCTAAATTTTTTGAAAAACATTTACCATGAACTGAAAGGAGAAAACATTAAAAGAAATAACATTTTAATTTAATTGTCCATCATCTTTTGAAGCAATAACTAGGATTTGGCAGACAAAAAATTAAATGCTGCACTATTGAAACACATTGTTAGCAATCTTCAACGTTGCAAGAGGAATGAAATTGGCATTATGCATGCACTTCTCCACACGGCAACTGATCCTACCACCATTTAAGGTAAAGTAGAAGGACTTTGACATGCTGTCCTCCATGACCAAAATGCATTCTCTCACATCCCTTAGAATCCATTGCGATGTGACATTCACATTATTGGCATCTCCTTCTTGAACATCAATAGACAAAATTACCCCTGTATTGTCTTCATCATTAGAGTCTAGGGGAAGCCACCGGCCATTTGTTTTCTTCCAATGCCTATACTGTCCTTCATAGACACCTTTACCCTTAGCTCAAAACACTCTACAAACTATCATTAGACACAGAGGCCTATAACTTTCAGTAGACCCTCATTACTAATAGAGTGAGAATCCACTCCAACACTACAAACAAAAGGGAGAAGAAGAGGTTTCATACATACAAGAGGGAGCGGAAGCTCCAAGACTACTCATAGAGAGAAAATAAACTAGAGAGATGGACTCAAGAGTCTACATAAGAGAATATCTACAAGAGGGAGAGAAGGCTCATGGAAGAGGCTTGAGGAGACTAGACCTACATCAACATGAGGCTAATGGTGGAAGAGATTGATGAACAAGGGAGAGAAGGGCTCCTTTTATAGAGATTTTATCACCCTCCTTCACCCATTTACAATTGCTACCTGTAGATTCCTTTCCCCATCAATCACATAAGCACGTATGTCACCATCCATGTCCTTTTGGGCTACTCTTGCCATGTGTCCCATCACAAGATGCTCAAGAATCTTAAAATATTGAGAAAGTCAAAAGTCTCCCCACATGGAGCCCATAGGGACCCTCTTTTTTCCACATGTCCACATCCTCCTTATTCCACATAGGAATTCTAGAAGGATTCCTCTTGACTTCACACTCCTCCACATGCCTCACACATGTGAAGATTGTGGGAGAGAGGGAAGGAGTCTCACTTGAGGCTTTCTCACAATCACAATGGGGGAATACAAACAAAGGTGGAGGCTGAAAACAGTTTTCCTCTTCTTAGTTGTGAAAGCCAAAAGAACTCTAGTACAAAGAAATAGAAGAACCCTATATGTGGGTCTCAAACCAAACTCAACTAACTAAGGTGGCATACTAACTGAGCCACAAACTATAGTAGATAAGGATAGCTGTCATCCAGCTATTATTCGTGGGCGGTGTACCAACCGCATCTCCAGCTAACAAGTCAGTTACATAAGTACACAACGGTCACCCTGGCATATCTCGAGTGGAGCTCGATATCTCAACACTCCCCCTCGAGCTCAATCCCAAATCCTGCACACCAAGCAGGTCTCTGAACTTGCGCAGCTTCTCTGCGCCCAATGCTTTCGTGAATATGTCAGCTACCTGATCCTCTGTGCTGACATAAACTAGATCAATAAGACCTAGTAAAACCTTCTCCCGCACATAGTGATAATGCACCTCAATGTGCTTTGTTCTGGCATGAAAGACTGGGTTCTTTGCCAAGTGTATACTACTCATGTTGTCACAATAAATGACAACAGGCCCATCTGTAGACTGATGCATATCATAGAGTAGCTTATGCAACCAAGCTACCTCACATGCAGCCATTGCTGCACCCCTATACTCAGCCTCTGTGCTCGACAAGGCAACTGTAGGCTGTTTCTTGCTGCTCCAAGTGACTGCAGCACTCCCAAAAGAGAACACATATCCACTGGTAGATCGTCTATCAGAAATGCTACCAGCCCAATCAGCATCAGTGTATCCATGCAACTGTATCTGAACCCCAGCCTCATAAAATAGTCCATACTGCAATGTGGACTTCACATACCTGAGTATGCATCTAGCCGCATCCAAATGCGGTTTCCTTGGAGCCTGCATAAACTGACTTACCAACCTAACAACATAGCTCAAATCTGGCCTGGTAATAGTCATGTAAATCAAACTTCCTACTATGCGTCTGTACATAGTAGGGTCTTCCAGAAGCTCACCTGCATTTGTGCTCAGCTTCACATTCTGCTCCAAAGGAACTGAAATAATAGGCTTACAGCCTGTCATCCCATATTTGAACAGCATGTTCAATCCATACTGCCTCTGCAAGAGCTGTATCCCACTTGGTGATCTAATCACCTCAATGCCCAAGAAATAACGCAGCTCTCCCAAATCCTTCATCTCAAACTTCTGCCTCAATAGCATTTTCACATGAAGGATATCTTCATCACTATCACCTGTGATGATCAAATCATCAACATAAATGACCAGCAGCATAATCCCTTTCTCTGTTTTTCTCACATAGAGTGAGAAATCTGCCTTGGAAATCTGAAAGCCAATAGTGACAAGATACTGTCCTATCTTGTCAGACCATGCTCTAGGTGCTTGCTTCAAGCCATACAAGGCTTTCTTCAACCTGCAAACAAACTCAGGATGAGTAACATGAACATAACCTGCTGGCTGCTCCATAAAGACCTCTTCTTGCAAATCACCATGCAAGAAGGCATTCTTTACATCCATCTGATGTAAAGACCATCCCTTTGATGCAGCCATAGCAATGGCTGCTCTTACGGTTGCCATCCTTGCAACCGAGCTGAAAGTTTCTTCATAATCAATGCCATATGTCTGTGCATTCCCCTTGACAACTAATCTTGCCTTGTATCTATTCACAGAACCATCTGCATTGTGCTTGATCTTATAAACCCACTTACAACCAATTGCATTCTTGCCTTTAGGCAAAGGCACCAATTCCCATGTAGCATTAGCATCCAAGGCATCCATTTCTTCATCCATGGCTTTCTCCCATTTTTCATTTCCCATGGCTTGCTCAAAAGAAGTGGGTTCTGGTTCCTGTATCACTTTGACCATGTAGGCATAGTGAATGGCTGTAAATCCATCATATTTTAGCCTATCCACAGGATACGTAACCCTGGTAGACCTGCGCAAAATAGGCTCACTTCCAGGTGCTCTCAAAACATCCCTGGTCTTCCTTACTCCAGGTGTAACAACAGAAGGAATACCCAACTCATCATCAATGCTCTGTTCTGAGCCACTGGATTCACCATCCACATAAGAGTGACCTGCATTCACATCAAACATGGGCTGATCTACCTTCTCTTTTCCTTTTCGTGATACCTGCGTACCACTATCTGCATTGCCTTGAGGAGATTCTCCTGATCTCAATCTACCTGTCCATGGTGAAGTATGTGAACCACTGCAGGTCCACTGATATTTTGTGATTGCTGCTGTGAATTCTGTGCAGCAATACCATTTTGTGCATCTACATCAATCATCACATTTACTGGTTTATACCAGCTGCTCATCTCATCAAAAACAACATCTCCGCTCACTGTGAAGTTACGTGTAGAAGGGTTATAGCATCTATACCCTTTCTGCTGCAGAGAATAACCAATAAAGACGCACTTCTCAGCTTTTGGATCCAACTTGGACCTCAACTCATCTGGCACATGGACATAGGCAATGCAACCAAAAATCTTCAAATGAGAAATATCTGGTTTCCTACCAGTATACATCTCCTCTGGCGTCATGCCATGTATTGCTGCAGTGGGAGTCCTGTTCATTATATAGACTACTGTAGCAACTGCTTCAGCCCAATAATAATCTGGTAGATCTTTTTCATTTAGCATAGCCCGAGACACCTCTCCAATATGCCTGTTTTTTCTTTCTGCAATTCCATTTTGCTGTGGGGTATGACTGCATGAATATTGCTGCTTTATACCATGCTCCTGCAAGAACCTTGCAAACTCATTTGAGAGGTACTCTCCCCCTCCATCTGACCTTAGGCATTTTATTTGCAGGCCTGTTTCTTTTTCAACCATAGCTTTGAAAGCTTTGAAGTGCCCAAACACTTCACTTTTCTTTTTCATAAAATACACCCACAGTTTTCTGCTGAAGTCATCAATAAATGTGACAAAATAGTGACAGCCTCCAATAGATGCAGCTTTTGTCGTCCACACATCAGAGTGGATTAATTCCAATGGCTTTTTACTCTCTTGAACATGCCTAGGAAAAGGTTTCCTTGCCTGTTTCCCAAATTGACAGGCTTCACAAACCTTGTGCATTTCTGCAACCTTGAATTTAGGCAATCCTGCAACAATATTTTGGGCTTGCATTGATTTTAGTCGCTGTATATTAACATGACCAATGTGTTTGTGCCAGATATCAATATCTGCAACTACACCGGTCCCATGTGCAAACATTGCTGCACTCAATTCAAGCATGTCTGCATCCAACGTAAACATCCTGCCCTTCTTCTTTCCTTTTGCTATCAAGCGACCGTTATTTTTCATATCCTCAACAAAGCATCCATGAGGATTAAATCTAACCTGCAAGCCCTGCTCAACCATTTGACCAACAAAAACCAGGTTCTTGGTGATGTTAGGGACATGAAATACATCAGACAAGTATTTCTTTTTCCCATCCTGCATAGACAAAGAAATTTTGCCAATCTGCACAATAGGATGTGCAGTATCATCACCAGTCTCCACAAATCCTGGTTTTTCCATTTTTCTTGCATCCTGCATCCATTCAGCATGACCTGTCATGTGGTTTGACGCACCCGAGTCAACATACCACACATCATTGCTTTCTTCTGCACTTGTTACAGAATTTGTCATATGCTGCATCATAAACAAATGCTCATTTCTGTCATCGCCCTGTCCATCGCCCTGTCTACTAGAGGATGCATAATTGCCTTGCTGCAATTTCCCACTCATAATGTCATTCTGCTTTTTGTAGCAGTCTTTAGCCATATGACCCATTTTGCCACAATAGTAGCATTCAACATTGCTGTTTGCATTTTGGCTTCTCTGCCATCCACCACGGCCTCTTTGGCTCCCCCTGCCTCTAGAGTTCCCACGTCCTCCTGCATAGGACTGGTTTTCTTGCGTTTGCTGCATATTCTGATTTCTACCACGGCCTGCAGATCGGCCTCCTCTACCTCTGCCTCTACCTCTGCTAGCATTTGAGTAGAAGATAGTTTCTTTTGAAGTTCCTACTGAAGAAGATGCACCCCCATTTCTCTGCTCTTCAGAAATTAGAAGAGCAATCAACTCCTCAAAATCAGGAAAGTTTTCACGGACGGCAATGGATGTCCGGAACTGTGCATAATCCTTTCCTAGACCATTCAAGGTCACAGAAACCAAATCATCATCATCCACTGGCGACCCAATGGAAGCAAGTGCATCTGCAATTTTCTTCACTTTCATGTGGTAGTCATTTATGCTCAAATTTTCTCTCTGCACATTGTGCAACTCCTGTTTGAGTTGCATTTTCCTGGCTTGCGTATTTGTGCTATACATTTTTGCCAAAGTATCCCATGCCTCCTTTGGCATATTTGCATCCTGAATATGCACAATCATGGAGTCTGAAATACTGATAGACAGCTAGTACATAACTTTCCTGGCTCTCTCATGCCATCCTTTGAATGCCTGCATTTCCTGTTGACTAGGAACATTAGGAAGAACAGGTTCTTCTTCATTTCCGGTAATGAATTCCCAATAACCTTTTCCCATCAAGAAATTCGTCATTCTAAACTTCCATGCCTGGAAGTTATTCTTGTCAAGCTTTTCAGTGACAATCTGTGAAAGAGAATCAGATGCCATTACAGAACACTGCAAAATATTCTGTCACTGCAAAAAACACAGCTTTTTGCCTCACACGGGCAGATCTGCAAAACTGACGAAAGTGGTATTTCACCACACAGTCACTTCCTAGTGACGATTTTGCATCAACAGGCAACAGGCATGAATCTGTAACTCCCAATATCTCTACACACAGGCATACGATGCAATTTCTGCGGCACCTTTCCACCAACTAGCCGCGCAGTGGTCGCACGCAGTGGTCGCACAGTAAAAAACAGGGCCTTTCTCTGAGTGCCTGCGAAGAACTTTCGCCTTCAAAACGGGCCCCAAAATGGCCTCAAATCAGAAAAATAAAGTCACTGAGGGCTTCGCCCACACCCGCAGCATATACTGCGCTCTTGCCACACCCGAAGGGCGTCTCAATCTGAAACAGTGCACTCCTGCACTTCTGGCTGTCCTACCTGTAGAGATTTGCTCCCAAACTCGAAATAGGAAAGCAACACTGGTCCTCTTACTAGGACACCACGAACTTGGCTTGCTTTCTTGAGCTCCTTACCACGAACAAGGCTCTGATACCATGTGAAGATTGTGGGAGAGAGGGAAGGAGTCTCACTTGAGGCTTTCTCACAATCACAATGGGGGAATACACACAAAGGTGGAGGCTGAAAACAGTTTTCCTCTTCTTAGTTGTGAAAGCCAAAAGAACTCTAGTACAAAGAAATAGAAGAACCCTATATGTGGGTCTCAAACCAAACTCAACTAACTATGGTGGCATACTAACTGAGCCACAAACTATAGTAGATAAGGATAGCTGTCATCCAGCTATTATTCGTGGGCGGTGTACCAACCGCATCTCCAGCTAACAAGTCGGTGACATAAGTACACAACGGTCACCCTGGCATATCTCGAGTGGAGCTCGATATCTCAACACCACATGCTTGGCATGTGGCCTCTCTTATATTATTGGAACACATGGACATGAGCCCACCTTTTTATATGACTCACTCTTCCTATTTTCTAAAAACTCCATAATATCCCATACACAAATAACTCTCACCCCATACCAAGGTATTTATAATTCATACCTATGGTATTTACAATGAGCCATTCCACTCATCCTCTCAATCCCATACAATATCATAGAAAATAGAAATAAGTGAGAGTCGCTAGGCTATCACTTGATAATCAAACTCTTATCAAACATAGAGAAAAACAATACCAATGCCAAATTAAAAATATCAATTCTTGGCATCACAGTTGCTCAAGGTAGGATGAGCTCTTGAAGTCAAAAGAGAAATATAGAAAGAGTACATGCATTTCTACAACATCTCTAGAAGCTTGGAAGCTCACAAAGTACCTTTTTTATAGTGAGAGGCCCATTCCTAATTGGGACCACTTGTAGCCTCGAGTTTTCTTTCTTACCCATTCATTATTGTGTCCCTATGGTTGTGGAGGTGAATATTATGAAGGCTTTAACCATTGCAATAGAATATGGAAACTACTCTCACAATTATGCCAATATTGAAAAAGTTTGTGAACCATTTCTTGTATCCTATCTTCTCTTCATTACCCTTATTTTTTCATCCTAGTATTCATTATGGAAGTATTTAAAGGGTGGAAAAATGCATGTAGGCTTTGTAGCATGTGTAGTGTTTGGTTCAATTCCCACTTCTTCATCATTAGATTCGGTTGGTGGAGAGATGCACATAGGCAAGATATAGGCTTTATAATGTTTGGTCCAATTTCCACTTTTTCATCATTATTCTTATTTCAAAAGTATTGATGGAGGAAGTGATGGTCTTTGGAAGGGGAGCTAGTGGATGAGGCACATGGGTAGCCGAGGAACCAAGTTGAAAAATCCAATGAGCTAGTGGAGCAAGCCAATGTACCTATCCAATTTTCTTGAGCATACAATGGTGTGGTCTAAGCTTGGAGTGTGCTTGGCCCTTGTGTACCATCTGCAATTTGCGAACCAAAATGCTTGACAAAAATGCCAGGGCAATTAACTTCTGGACCCCTAATAGTGCCTTAACCAAAAATTGTTGGCACATTACTCACACTTTTACTTGAACCTATAGTCTAAAACTAAAATATTAAAGAAGGGCTGAATACATTCATCCACAATTTTGTGGATCATATACACTTGAGAGGATGAGTAAATGACCTCTTGAAAATGTGTATCTTACTGCTCATTACTATAATTTTTTTTGCTAGAAATAGAATTAGAACAACTTGCACCAATATCTCCTTGCTGATGAGCACATACCAATTTTTGATGAGGGGATTGTGGTTGGTCGTAATATAAAATGCTAAATATTTTAGAAGATCATGAATATTAATCATCCTCCCAAGGTATCTCTATAAACCATTTAAGATGATTCCATTTGAGCATGGATTTTGTTTGCCATGGTAATCCCAATAGGATAGGATAGAAGGCTATGACCTGCAATTAATATGTGGCTGATTATGGCTAGAAGTAAAAGAACAATCATGGATAGGATGAAAGTTATGTCTAAGAGGAGGAGGTAGATGGAATTGATGGTGGAATTGATGAGGTAGATGGAATTTTGAGAGTAGTAATATGTGCTAGAAGGCCATGAGAGAGCTAAAAACACATGACAAAGTGAACTGAAAAAGAGATTGATCTCTCGTTTCATTCTTCATGGAGAAACAACTTATTCAGATTGCTCGACCATTAAAATTAATGGCATATGTGATGCTTTGGAATTAATGATGGCACATCAACATCATAATATCTCTCAATAATTTCTTAATTCATATTTCCCAATAAATTTGGAGAAATCCCATGCATAGTAGGCCATCTAAACACTGAGACAAGACATGTGATGACCTCATATGGCTTCGCTCAACTTCCATTAAAAAGCTTGAGCATTACTTGGCCTTGTATGAAAAATCAAATCTTTATTTACGATATTGACATTACTTAATTACTTTTAAATACCTAGGGGGGCACTCCAGTAGCCTACATATATTGCTCCTCAGTAATCACCCCTTCATCACAAAAATGGCTCCATGTATCTCCTCTGCGATGGTGGTGGTGGTAGGCTGTGTCGATAGGAGTAGGGTACTCTGACGCCAAAAATTGATATTTTTATTTGGCATTGGTATTGTTTTCTTCTATGTTTGGTAAGAGTTTGAGTAGCAAGTGATAGCCTAGCAGCTCTCACTTATTTATTTTCTAAGATATTGTATGGGATTGAGAGGATGAGTGGAATGGATCATTGTAAATACCATAGGTATGAATTATAAATACCTTGGTATGGGGTGAGAGTTATTTGTGTATGGGATATTATGGGGTTTTTAGAAAATAAGAAGAGTGAATCATATAAAGAGGTGGGCTCATGTCCGTGTGTTCCAATAATATAAGAGAGGCCACATGCCAAGCGTGTGGAAGGCATGTGGAGGAGTGTGGAGTCAAGAGGAATCCTTCTAGAATTCCTATGTGGAATAAGGAGGATGTGGACATATGGAAAAGAGAGGGTCCCTATGGGCACCATGTGGGGAGACTCTTGGTTTCTTAATATTGTAAGAGTCTTGAGCATCTTTTGATGGGACACATGGTAAGAGTAGTGTGACGCCAAAAATTGATATTTTTAACTTGGCATTGATATTTTTTTTCTCTATGTTTGATAAGGGTTTGAGTATCAAGTGATAGCCTAGCGGCTCTCACTTATTTCTATTTTCTATGATATTATATGGGATTGAGAGGATGAGTGGAATGGCTCATTGTAAATACCATAGGTATGAATTATAAATACCTTGGTATGGGGTGAGAGTTATTTGTGTATGGGATATTATGAGTTTTTTAGAAGATAGAAAGAGTGAGTCATATAAAGAGGTGGGCTCATGTCCATGTGTTCCAATAATATAAGAAAGGCCACATGCCAAGCGTGTGGAAGGCATGTGGAGGAGTGTGAAGTCAAGAGGAATCCTTCTAGAATTCCTATGTGGAATAAGGAGGATGTGGACATGTGGAAAAGAGAGGGTCCCTATGGGCTCCATGTGAGGAGACTCTTGACTTTCTCAATATTTTAAGAGTCTTGAGCATCTTTTGATGGGACACATGGCAAGAGTAGCCAAAAAGGACATGGATGGTGACATACGTGCTTATATGATTGATGGGGAAAGGAATCTACAGGCAGCAATTGTAAATGGGTGAAGGAGGGTAACAAAATCTCTATAAAAGGAGCCCTCCTCTCCCTTGTTCATCAGAATCTCTTCCACCATTGGGCCTTATGTTGCTGTAGTTCTAGTCTCCCCAAGCCTCTTCCATGAGCGTTCTCTTCCTCTTGTAGATATTCTCTTATGTAGACTCTTGAGTCCTTCTCTCTCTAGTTTATTCTCTCTCTATGAGTAGTCTTGGAGCTTCCGCTCCCTCTTGTGTGTATGAAACCTCTTCTTCTCCCTTGTGTTTATAGTGTTGAGGTGGATTCTCACTTTATTTATAATAAAGGTCACTTCAGGTTTTCTCTCTCTCTTGAGTGTCTCTTCCCTTTTCTTTCTTTCAAAGCCTTAAAAGCTCTTTCTATTCGGCTGCTCACTGTGCACACATGGTCCATTTGTTTCCCGAGCCACTATGCAAACTTCTTTCCTTCTTCTAGGAGAAATCTATGAGGGGTGAATCGTTGATGAAGGTGGAGTCTTGAGGGAGCATCTTGCTCAGGCGAAATTAGCCTGGGTGGAGGGTAGTTTTCATGACAGTTTGACCCCCTGTTAGTGTTTTGCTCATAACTTTCTGCTCGGTAGTCCGATTGTAATGAAATTTATATCAGCACAAAGCTCTTTTCAAGGCGCATGTTCTTATATAATCAGATCTTGAATCAGATACCGCTGCAAAAAGTCATGAGTCTCTGTGTTTGACAGTCTGTTTTCATAACAGTTTTTACCCCCTTCTAGTAAATTGTCCATATCTCTTCAACCGTCTATCTGTTTTCAATGAAACTTATATCAGCGCGAAGCCCATCTCAAGGCGCATCTCTTTGTATACTTGAATCTTTGATATCATGTCTCTACTAAAAGTTATAGGCCTTTGTGTCTAATGACAGTTTGTAGAGTGTTTTGAGCTAAGTATAAAGGTGTCTATGAAGGAGGTGCAATGTTTCCTCGGAATCTACCCATCCGACCTAATCAGCCCCTTCAAACTCCTCGATATATATCAGTTCATGTCATGTTGAGTCGCAAGATCTTCTTTTAACAACGTATCGCTCTTCTTTTTGGCGCAGACCGGCTCGCTGAGATTATGGCCTCTGCTGATCCTTTCCTTCTCCCTATGCTTGATTACAACATCACTTGGGATGTTACCATCTTCATTCTCATCTGAGGGAGGAAAGTATGGTGTGGTATCTTGGCATAAAAGTTTGTTTTCTAATGTCCCATTCTCAATGATAAGTATCTTTGGCAGTCAGTTCGAATGCTACAGGAAGTGAAGAGGTGCGTGAAGTTTATTACCCCCAACTTCATGTCACATCTTTTAATGGAGACGCCGGGTATGTTTAGTATTGGATTCATCGCACCTTACTAAACGGTCTCGGGTGTACTTGATTGCATGTTATGCCTAGAAGAGGCATGTGTTTGTATGAGATAAAGAAGATGCCTGGAAGAACTCCGTTAGAAGAGATTGCAACCCGTTTAAGAGAACTTGAAGATTGTGAAGGTGATGCTCAAGCTATTCGCACAGTCACCATGATCATATCCTTTATGTTTGCATTGTTGAATATGTTGGTGAATTGACAACGCCGGCAGCAGGCACAATGATAAATTGGGGATTGATCCATGCACTGGCAGCTTGGTGTGAAGAAGAGTTCAGTCTTTGGGTAGTTTTCGACTATAACAGTGGAGTGGTGATTCTTAATGCTTTTGACTTCTTTTGCTATGCAAATGATGAAGATTACAATATCTTGAAGCTTTTAGGTGCACTTCCTATTGTGAGAAGGGTGATTCTAGAATGCATGTATATACAATGTTTTCATGGTGCTGGTTGGTCACTTATTTTTGAAGATTTTGTTGAGGATCACATTGTGGAGGGTTTTCAACAAGTGGTTATGCATAATAAGTTGGTCTTGGTATACTAAGGCTCTGTGGGATCTTGTTCGGATCTTGTTTGGGATATTATTTGAATCTTGGTGTTTCCTTTGTGTGTTTCATCATGGTGAAGATTCCAGTATTTCGAGGGACCCAAGGGGAAGACCCGGAGTCTTATCTTCGGGATTTTGTTCGAGGATGCCGGCTTTCTGGATGGTCCATGAAGGATGGGGCCGAGATTTTGCCTGGTTTTCTTGAAGGTATAGCCTTGAGTTGGCATGAGACCTTGCTGGACTCTACCAAGGAGGACTGGGACCAAGTGGTGACAGTAATGAAGCAGAGATTTGGGACAGTGGAGTCGCCAAATGCTTTGATGTTGAAGTTGGACCGGTTCTATCAAGGAGAGGGTGAGTTGGTCTCTACGTTGGCAATCCGATATGAAACTTTATGGACAAAGTATGAAAGGACAGCTTTGCGAGCTGTGGCATCTGCATCATCGGCCCCTCAAAGTCTCTCAGGGATGGAGCACTTAAAGGTGAGCAAATTTGTTATGGCTTTGGAGCCTCGTCTTCGCTCAAAAGTAATGAGTAAAGATCCAACAACATATGTGGAGGCGCTTCGCATTGCAACCAAGAAAGAAGCTTTTCTAAAGATTGAATCCTCTTTTGTGTCTTCAACAGCTTCAACTTCTAAGGTGGAGGTAATGGGCGCTCCTCAGGTACCAAAGTCCTCTGAGTTAGATCATAATATCTCCCAATTGATGGTAGAGTTTGCTGATTTGAAATTGCATTTGGTTAATACACGACAACGTAGAGCACCAAAGAGTGAAGATAGGCCTCGAGATAGGAGTGGGGTCACTTGCTATGAATGTAATGAAAAAGGTCACTATCGCCCCGAGTGTCCTAGATTGAGAAAGAAAGAAGAAAAACAAGTATCCTTGTTAGAAGCTTTTTTAGGGGATGAGGAAAGAGAGGTAATGATGGCTAAACGGGGGCGTGGTAAACCAAAAGAAGAAGAAGAAAGCAAGGAAGAAGTAGATGAGGAACATTAGGAAGAGAAACACCGTAGTAAGAAAAAGAAGGCATCTAGAAGGAGAATTAGCCAGTCAGACTTTCCTTTAGGACAAGGAATTGGAAGCTGTGACTTGTTGTCCAACCTTAAAGAAAAGGAAGCTCATATCACCTTTGGTCAATTACTTGCTTTGTCTCCAAAACTACAGAAGGAATGGGGAAAACTAGCAAGCACAAGAGTGTCAAAGAAGAAAAAGAAGAAAAGTGCCAATCCTATTGTTCAAAAGGTAGATATAGATGTTGGTGATGATGTACCTGTGGTTGATGTGATCATTGATGGTCAAGTGATTTCTAATGTGTACATTGATGGAGGTGCATCGATTAATGTCATGAGTGAGAAGACCATGATTGATGCTGATTTAAAATACTCTAGTACTACCTCTCCTTATCGCATCAAATTGGCTGACAACACTAGGGTTAAGACCTTGGGAGTTGTGAAGAATCTAGAAGTGGATGTATGAGGAATTTCTGTGCCGACTACTTTTTAGGTGATCCCTACCAAGCCAGATGCACGTGCCTATCCATTGATTTTGGGAAGGCCTTGGCTATGCAAGGTGAAGGCTGTTCAAAAGTGGGATACTGGAGAATTGATTTTGCAAGGAAATGATAAGAAGGTGCGCTACAACATCAGAAGCCGCAAAAAGGAAGTTGTCAAGGAGGAGTCTTCAACATCAGAGAGTTCAAGCTCTGACTTAACCGATGAAGAAGAAGAGACAAGATGTAGCTCCGAGGAGTCCAACTCAGAGGGTGAGGTGGAAGGAGTGGCCTTTGGTCTTTGTCTTGGTGCTGATCAGGATGAGTCAGGAAGGAACAAGGTGGTGGTGCAAGAAGATCCTGTAGAGACACTTCATGTGGAGGATGTGGAGCACATTAAACGACGCCAACGCAATGAAGAGCTTCTTGGTGATTCTCTATCAGGTAGTGAGAAGCTCCAGTACTTAGATATGCTAGATGATTTTCCATGTCTCTTTGCAACAAGCTATTCACAGGTTCGGCGAGTCTCTCTTGTGGAGCACAAGATTGAGTTGAAGCCAGAAAGCAAGCCAGTTGTGCAACGCTTAAGGCGATTGGGGGTGATCCAAGCTGGCACTAAAGAAAGAGGTAACACAACTACTTGAGGCAGGATTCATCTTTCATGTTGATGATTCAGAATAAATATCTCCTGTAGTTGTCACACCAAAGAAATGAAATAAATGGCGAGTTTGTGTGGACTTTCATCCTTTGAATGCATGCACTAACAGGGATCATTTTCCTTTTCCATTTCAAGATGAAATACTAGACCAAGTAGCAGGGCATGAGATGTATTATGTATGTGATGGGTATTCTGGGTACTTTCAAATTCGTATTCGAGAGGAAGATCAAAAGAAAACATCATTTATCACACCTTGGGGAGTTTTTGCTTACAGAGTGATGCCTTTTGGGTTGACCAATGCACCAGCTACATTTCAAAGGTTCATGAGTCAAGTCCTAGAGCCTTACTTGGGAAAGTTCATACGGGTGTTTTTGGATGATTTTTGCATTTATTCTCGACGCATAGATCACATGGAGAAGTTAAAGATGGCCTTAGCTAGGATTGATGAAGCAAAAGGGTGTCTAAATCCTAGCAAGTGTCATTTGGCTCAAACAAAAGTAGTCTTATTAGGGCATATTGTGTCTCAAGAAGGCCTGCAAATGGATCCTGACAAGGTTCAAGCAATCATGGCATTACCAAGTCCTGAGAGTGTCACTGGTGTTCACAGAATTCTAGGAAAGAGCAAGTATTATCAACGCTTTTGTGATGATTTCACAGAGATAGTGCATCCCATGAACTTGTTGACAAGAAAAGGAGTTTCTTTCCAATGGGGTATGGAGCAACAAGAGTCTTTCCAGCAACTTAAGGAGGCCATGAGTAAGGGCCCAATATTGAAGCCCCCTGATTGGTCTCAAGACTTTTATGTAAATCCAAGTGTATCTTTGCATTCAGTTGGTGCTGTATTGCTACAAAAAGGAGAGGCAGGTAGAATGCAACCCATCTATTATGCCAGCTGACAGCTTAATGTGGAAACAAGGTATGAAGAAATGGAGCAGCAAACTCTCTCTTTGGTGTTTTCCGTCAGAAAGTTTCGCTCCTATTTATTACCTCGACCATTTTTCTTCCTTACCTCTCAGTCTGTATTAGACTAGTTCGCAAGCCTAATCCTGGGGGGAGATTTGCAAAATGGTTGTCAGAGCTTCAAGAGTTCTCTTTCTCTTTTGTCACTGAAAATACCACTAGGTCCACTATGGCAGATTTGCTCACAGGGTGGGAGGATCCAGGAGAAGAAAAGAAATGTAAGGAGAACATTAAAGATGGAAGGGATACACCACCAACAGCTTTTGTTTTGTATTTTGATGGGGCTTTTAGTCCTTCATGCCAACAAGGAGACGGGGGGATAGTCTTGATGAATCCTAAAGGTCAAGAGGTATGGGCAAGAGGACAAGAGCTTCCAGGTATCACAACTAACAATGCAGCTGAGTATAATGCTTTGATTCTTGGTTTGGAGGGTTGTCTTCAAAGTCAAGTTAAAGAATTGGAAGTAAGAGGAGATTCTCAACTTATTATAAAGCAAATGCAAGGGCATTACCAGACAAGAAGTCCTCATTTGAAGGAGCTTAATCAAAAGCCTATGGCACTATGTAGTCAGTTTGATTTTTGCAAGTTTGTTCATATAAACAGAAAAGAAAATCAAAGGGCAGATGAGTTAGCTACTCAAGCCATTGTAGTACAAGACCGGGGGGTGGTTTCTTTGGTAGACACTGGATGGCCAGAACTGCAAGATGTTCAGCAATATGTGGAAGAAGGCATGTTTCCTCAAGGGTTAACTCCACAACAGAAGCAGAGATTGGTAAGGAAGGCTTGTCCCTATACTATTGTTGATGACATTCTTTATAAATTGGGAAAAGATAAGGTGCTCCGTCGGTTGGTCCATCCCATGGAGACTAGGAGAATCCTAGAAATGTGTCATGAATGCTCTGGTCATTTTGCTTCAGCAAGCACAGCTAGGAGAATTCTTAATGCAGGATACTTTTGGCCACGCCTCCATAAGGATGTATATGAATGGTGTCGAAGTTGTAAAGTATGCCAAAAGTTTGGAAGGCGACAGTTGATTCCTGGGCCCTTGAAGCCTATTCCAGCATATGGACCATTTGAGAGGTGGGGGTTGGATCTTGTGGGACCACTCCCTCGCTCATCTTAGGGCAAGCATTATTTATTGGTGGCCACAGATTATGCGACTCGATGGGCAGAGGCCAAGGCCACAGTCAATAGCAAGGCAAGCACAGTTGCAAAATTTCTCTTTGATCAAATTTGTTCATGCTTTGGTTGTCCTTTGGAAATTCTCACTGATGGAGGAACCTCTTTTAGAAATGAACTGATTGAAGATGTGGTGCATAAGCTAAAGATAAATCATAGCATGTCCACGCCATACTATCCTCAATGTAATGGCTTGGTTGAGAAAACAAATGGGTTGTTGTGCAATTCAATGGGAAAGCTTGTTGACACCAAGAAAAGGCATTGGGATAGGCACTTGGCAGAAGTTTTATGGGCTTACAGAACCACACACAAGCTAGCTATTGGGTTTACACCATTCCAACTAGTGTATGGAATAGAAGCCATTTTACCCATCGAATTGGAGATACATAGTCTTCGCACAGCTGTTGCAAGAATAAAAGGACAGGAGGATGCCTATGCTCAATGCTTGGTACAGCTAGAAGCCTTGGATGAATGCAGATTACAGGCCTTACAAAACTTGGAATCTTCTCAAAGAAGGCGCAAGGCCCGTTTTGACACCAAATTACGCAAGAAGAAAGATATTGCAGAAGGAGATTTGGTAATGAGATTTGATAGCCGTCTGGACAAGCGGCTAGACAAAAAGTTTATCAGCCGATGGGAGGGACCATATCGAGTCAAAAAGAAGTTCACGAATGGACTCAGGGGGGTCACTATGTATAAACCCTCTATATCACGTGCGTTCAAGGCCTATATTTAAAATCCCTTATCTGTAAATTTTTTCATTAATAAAATGAACCCCTTTTCTATACAAATCTGTAAATTTTTTCCAAAACTATTTTAAATAGTCCCTTATGTATATTTATTTCTGTAAATTTTAGAAATAAAAAATATCCTTCTGTTGAACTCACGTGATAGGGTTACATATGATGAGTGACCCCCCCGAGCGAATGGAACCTTTCAGCTTGAGGATGTTGATGGCATGGTGATACCCGGACGCACCAATGAGTATCGCCTTAAATTCTTCTATGCTCGACCACCTTGAGGGCTAGCAGACCCTCTCTGTACTAGAGAGGATCTGCTGGGGGGGGGAAGATGTGACGCCAAAAATTGATATTTTTAACTTGACATTGATATTTTTTTTCTCTATGTTTGATAAGGGTTTGAGTATCAAGTGATAGCCTAGCGGCTCTCACTTATTTCTATTTTCTATGATATTATATGGGATTGAGAGGATGAGTGGAATGGCTCATTGTAAATACCATAGGTATGAATTATAAATACCTTGGTATGGGGTGAGAGTTATTTGTGTATGGGATATTATGAGTTTTTTAGAAGATAGAAAGAGTGAGTCATATAAAGAGGTGGGCTCATGTCCATGTGTTCCAATAATATAAGAAAGGCCACATGCCAAGCGTGTGGAAGGCATGTGGAGGAGTGTGAAGTCAAGAGGAATCCTTCTAGAATTCCTATGTGGAATAAGGAGGATGTGGACATGTGGAAAAGAGAGGGTCCCTATGGGCTCCATGTGAGGAGACTCTTGACTTTCTCAATATTTTAAGAGTCTTAAGCATCTTTTGATGGGACACATGGCAAGAGTAGCCAAAAAGAACATGGATGGTGACATACGTGCTTATGTGATTGATGGGGAAAGGAATCTATAGGCAGCAATTGTAAATGGGTGAAGGAGGGTAACAAAATCTCTATAAAAGGAGCCCTCCTCTCCCTTGTTCATCAGAATCTCTTCCACCATTGGGCCTTATGTTGCTGTAGTTCTAGTCTCCCCAAGCCTCTTCCATGAGCCTTCTCTTCCTCTTGTAGATATTCTCTTATGTAGACTCTTGAGTCCTTCTCTCTCTAGTTTATTCTCTCTCTATGAGTAGTCTTGGAGCTTCCGCTCCCTCTTGTATGTATGAAACCTCTTCTTCTCCCTTGTGTTTGTAGTGTTGAGGTGGATTCTCACTCTATTTGTAATGAAGGTCACTTCAGGTTTTCTCTCTCTCTTGAGTGTCTCTTCCCTTTTCTTTCTTTCAAAGCCTTAAAAGCTCTTTCTATTCGGCTGCTCACTGTGCACACATGGTCCATTTGTTTCCCGAGCCACTATGCAAACTTCTTCCCCTCTTCTAGGCAAAATCTATGAGGGGTGGATCGTTGATGAAGGTGGAGTCTTGAGGGAGCATCCTGCTCAGGCGAAATTAGCCTGGGTGGAGGGTAGTTTTCATGACAGTTTGACCCCCTGTTAGTGTTTTGCTCATAACTTTCTGCTCGGTAGTCTGATTGTAATGAAATTTATATCAACACAAAGCTCTCTTCAAGACGCATGTTCATTTTAATCAGATCTTGAATCAGATACTTCTGCAAAAAGTTATGAGTCTCTGTGTTTAACAGTCTATTTTCATGACAGTTTTTACCCCCTTCCAGTAAACTGTCCATATCTCTTCAACCGTCTATTTGTTTTCAATGAAACTTATATCAGTGCGAAGCCCATCTTAAGGCGCATATCTTTTGTACTTGAATCTTTAATATCATGTCTCTACTGAAAGTTATAGGCCTCTGTGTCTAATGACAGTTTGTAGAGTGTTTTGAGCTAAGTATAAAGGTGTCTATGAAGGAGGTGCAATGTTTCCTTGGAATCTATCCATCCGACCTAATCAGCCCCTTCAAACTTCTCGATATATATCAGTTCATTTCATGTTGAGCTGCAAGATCTTCTTTCAACAACGTATCACTCTTCTTTTCGGCGCAGACCGGCTCGCTGAGATTATGGCCTCTGCTGATCCTTTCCTTCTCCCTATGCTTGATTACAACATCACTTGGGATGTTACCATCTTCATTCTCATCTGAGGGAGGAAAGTATGGTGTGGTATCTTGGCATAAAAGTTTGTTTTCTAATGTCCCATTCTCAATGATAAGTATCTTTGGCAGTCAATTCGAATGCTACAGGAAGTGAAGAGGTGCGTGAAGTTTATTACCCCCAACTTCATGTCACAGTAGTCAAAAAGGACATGGATGGTGACATACGGGCTTATGCGATTGGTGGGGAAAGGAATCTATAGGCAGTAATTGTAAATGGGTAAAGGAGGGTGGTAAAATCTCTATAAAAGGAGCCCTACTCTCCCTTGTTAATCAATCTCTTCCACCATTAGGCCTCATGTTGTTGTAACTCTAGTCTCCTCAAGCCTCTTCCATGAGCCTTCTCTCCCTCTTGTAGATATTCTCTTATGTAGACTCTTGAGTCCATCTCTCTCTATGAGTCATCTTGGAGCTTCTGCTCCCTCTTGTACGTATGAAACCTCTTCTTCTCCCTTGTGTTTATAGTTTTTTGAGTTGCATTGGAGTGTAGTTGCACTCTATTGGTAATGAAGGTCACTTCAGGTTCTCTGTCATGGGTATCTCTTCCCTTTTCTTTCTTTCAAAGTCTTAAAAGTTCCTTTCTATTCGGCCACTCATTGCACATACATGGTCCATCCATTTCCCAAGCCACCAAGGGAATTACTTACTCTATTCTAGGCAAAATCAATGAGTGGTGGATCATTGATGAAGGTGGAGTCTTGAGGGAGCATCCTGCTCAAGCGAAATTAGCATGGGTAGAGGGCAATTTTTATGTTAGTTTGACCCCCTGTTAGTATTTTGCTCATAACTTTCTGCTCGATAGTCTGACTTTGATGAACTTATATCAACATGAAGCTCTCTTCAAGATGCATGTCTTTATATTCTTAGATCTTGAATCAAATATTGCTGCAAAAACTTGTCTTTGAGTTTGACAGTTTGTTTTCATGATAGTTTTTACCCCTGTCTAGTAAACTATCCATAACTTTCTGGCCGCTTCTCTGTTTCTTACAAAACATATATCAGCACAAAGCTCTCCTCAAGGTGCATGTCTTGTGTTCTTAGATATTGAATCAGATATTGTTGTAGAAAGTTATGGGTCTTTGTGTTTGACAGTCTATTTTTATGACAGTTTTTACCCCCGTCTAGTAAACTGCCCATAATTTTTTAGCTGCTTCTTTCTTACAAAATGTATATCACTACGAAGCCTATCTCAAGATGCATCTCTTTATGTGTTTGAATCTTTGATATCATGTGTCTACTGAAAGTTATAGGCCTTTGTGTCTAATGACAGTTTGTAGAGTGTTTTCAGCTAAGTGTAAAGGTGTCTATGAAGGAGGTGCAATGTTTCCTCAGATCCTACCCATCCGGCACAATCAGCCCCTTAGAACTCCTTGATATATATCAGTTCATGTCATGTTGAGCTGCAAGATCTTCTTTCAACAACGTATCGCTCTTCTCTTTGGCATAGACTAGCTCGCTAAGATTATGGCCTCTGCTAATCCTTTCCTTCTCCCTATGCTTGAGTACAACATCACTTGGGATGTTACCATCTTCATTATCATCTGAGGGAGGAAAGCATGGTGTGGTATCTTAGCATAAAAGCTTTCTTTTAATGTCCTTTCTTAATGATAAATATCTTCGTCAGTCAACAGTTCGAAAGCAGCAGGAAGTGAAGAGGTGAATGATGTTTATTACCCCAGACTTCATGTCATATCTTTTGGTGGAGATGTCGGGTACGTTTGGTATTGGATTCATCCCACCTTACTAAATGGTCTCAGGTGTACTTGATTGCATGTAATGCCTAGTATAGGCATGTGTTTTTTGATGTGATAAAGAAGATGCCTGCAGACATTTCTCATTTGAAAATTTTTGGTTGCATTGCCTATGTCCATGTGCCAAATGAGTTGAGGTCCAAGTTGGATCCAAAAGCTGAGAAGTGCATCTTTATTGGTTATTCTCTACAGCAGAAAGGGTATAGATGCTATAACCCTTCTACTCGTAAGTTTACAATAAGTAGAGATGTTTTTGATGAGATGAGCAGCTGGTATAAACCAGTAAATGTGATGATTGATGTAGATACACAAAATAGTAATGCTACACAGAATTCACAGCAGCAATCACAAAATATCAGTGGACCTGCAGTGTCTTCTAGCAGTGGTTCACATACTTTTCCATGGACAGGCAAATTGAGATCAAGAGAATCTCCTCAAAGCAATGCAGATAGTGGTATGCAGGTATCACAAAAAGGAAAAGAGAAGGTAGATGAGCCCATGTTTGATGTGAATGCAGGTCACTCTTATGTGGATGGTGAATCCAGTGGCTCAGAACAGAGCATTGATGATGAGTTGGGTATTCCTTCTGTTGTTACACCTAGAGTAAGGAAGACCAGGGATGTTTTGAGAGCACTTGGAAGTGAGCCTATTTTGCGCAGGTCTACCAGGGTTAGGTATCCTGTGGATAAGCTGAAATATGATAGATTTACAGCCATTCACTATGCCTATATGGTCAAAGTGATACAGGAACCAGAACCCACTTCTTTTAAGCAAGCCATGGGAAATGAAAAATGGGAGAAAGCCATGGATGAAGAAATGGATGCCTTGGAAGCAAATGCTACATGGGAATTGGTGCCTTTGCCTAAAGACAAGAATGCAATTGGCTGTAAGTGGGTTTATAAGATCAAGCACAATGCAGATGGTTCTGTGAATAAATACAAGGCAAGATTAGTTGTTAAGGGGTATGCACAGACATATGGCATTGATTATGAAGAAACATTCAGTCCGGTTGCAAGGATGGCAACTGTAAGAGCAACCATTGCTATGGCTACATCAAAGGGATGGTCTTTACATCAGATGGATGTAAAGAATGCCTTCTTGCATGGTGGTTTGCAAGAAGAGTTCTTTATGGAGCAGCCACCAGGTTATGTTCAGGCTCTTCATCTTGAGTTTGTTTGCAGGTTGAAGAAAGCCTTGTATGGCTTGAAGCAAGCACCTAGAGCATGGTCTGACAAGATAGGACAATATCTTGTCACTATTGGCTTTCAGATTTCCAAGGCAGATTTCTCACTCTATGTGAGAAAAACAGAGAAAGGTATTATGCTGCTTGTCATTTATGTTGATGATTTGATCATCACAGGTGATAGTGATGAAGATATCCTTCATGTGAAAATGCTATTGAGGCAGAAGTTTGAGATGAAGGATTTGGGAGAGCTGCGTTATTTCTTGGGCATTGAGGTGATTAGATCACCAAGTGGGATACAGCTCTTGCAGAGGCAGTATGGATTGGACATGTTGTCCAAATATGGGATGACAGGCTGTAAGCCTATTTCAGTTCCTTTGGAGCAGAATGTGAAGCTGAGCACAGATGCAGGTGAGCTTTTTGAAGACCCTACTATGTACAGATGCATAGTAGGAAGTTTGATTTATATGACTATTACCAGGCCAGATCTAAGCTATGCTATTGGATTGGTAAGTCAGTTTATGCAAGCTCCAAGGAAACCGCATTTGGATCCGGCTAGATGCATACTCAGGTATGTGAAGTCCACATTGCAGTATGGACTATTTTATGAGGCTGGGGTTCAGATACAGTTGCATGGATACACTGATGCTGATTGGGCTGGTAGTATTTCTGATAGACGATCTACCAGTGGATATGTGTTCTCTTTTGGGAGTGCTGCAGTCACTTGGAGCAGCAAGAAATAGCCTACAGTTGCCTTGTCGAGCACAGAGGCTGAGTACAGGGGTGCAGCAATGGCTGCATGTGAGGTAGCTTGGTTGCATAAGCTACTTTATGATATGCATCAGTCTCAGTTGTCATTTATTATGACAACATGAGCAGTATACACTTGGCAAATAACCCAGTCTTTCATGCTAGAACAAAGCACATTGAGGTGCATTATCACTATGTGCGGGAGAAGGTTTTACTAGGTCTTATTGATCTAGCTTATGTCAGTAGAGAGGATCAGGTAGCTAACATATTCACGAAGGCATTAGGCATAGAGAAGCTACGCAAGTTCAGAGACTTGCTTGGTGTGCAAGAATTGGGATTGAGCTCGAGGGGGAGTGTTGAGATATCGAGCTCCACTCGCGATATGCCAGGGTGACCGTTGTGCATTTATGTCACTGACTTGTTAGCTGGAGATGTGGTTGGTACACCACCCATGAATAATAGCTGGATTTCAGCTATCCTTATCTACTCTAGTTTGTGGCTCACTTAGTATGCCACCTTAGTTAGTTGAGTTTGGTTTGAGACCCACATATAGGGTTCTTCTATTTCTTTGTACTGGAGTTCTTTTGGCTTTCACAACTAAGAAGAGGAAAACTGTTTTCAGCCTCCACCTTTGTGTGTATTCCCCCATTGTGCATGTGAGAAAGCTGCAAGTGAGACTCCTTCTCTCTCTCCCACTATCTTCACACCCGGACCCCAGGGGAAGGAGGGGATGGAGGGGTGGGAGGGGCAGGGGGCGGGGTCGAGGGAGCGAGGGGGGGTTCTAGCGGCCATGGCTGTCAGGGCCCCAGCGAGGGGGCAGGGTGGAGGGAGGGAGGGGGGGTGGGGAAGGAGGGGATGGAGGGGGCGGAGGGGAGGGAGGGGCGAGGAGCAGGGTTGAGGGAGGGAGGGGGGGTTCTAGCGGCGGCCACCGCCAGGACACCAGGGGAAGGAGGGGATGGAGGGGGGGGAGGGGCAGGGGGCGGGGTCAAGGGAGGGAGGGGGGGTTCTGGCGGCCGCGATCGCCAAGACCCTAGGGAGGGGGCGGGGTCGATGGAGGGAGGGGGCGGGGAAGGAGGGGATGGAGGGGGGGGAGGGGGGCGGGGTCGAGGGACGGATGGGGGGTTTTGGTGGCCATGGCTGCCAGGACCCAGGGAGGGGGCGGGGTCAAGGGAGGGGGGTTCTGGCGGCTACGGCCGCCAGGACCCCAGGAAGGGGGCAGGGTCGACGGAGGGAGGGGGGGCGGGGAAGGAGGGGATTGAGGGGGGGGAGGGGTCGAGGGAGGGAGGAGGGGTTTTGGAGGTCGCAGCCGGCAAGACCCCAGGGGAAGGAGGGGATGGAGGGGGGGAGGGGAGGGAGGGGCAGGGGGCAGGGTCGAGGGAGGGAGGGGGGGTTCTGGCAGCCGCGGCCGCCAGGACCCCAGGGAGGGGGCGGGGTCGAGGGAGGGAAGGTGGGGATGGAGGGGGGGAGGGGAGCGAGGGGGGTTCTGGCAGCCACTGCCGTCAGGACCCCAGGGGAAGGAGGGGATGGAGGGGGGGGGAGGGGGGGCTAGGGGCAGGGGGCGAGGTCGAGGGAGGGAGGGGGCAGGGGGGTTCTGGCACTAGGACCCCAGGGAGGGGATGGAGGGGGGGAGGGGAGGGAGGGGCGGGGGGCGGGGTCGAGGGAGGGAGGGGGGGTTCTGGCAGCCGCAGCCGCCACGACCCCAGCGAGGGGAAGGAGGGGATGGAGGGGGGGGAGGGGAGGGAGGGGTGGGGGGTGGGGTCAAGGGAGGGAGGGGGGGTTTTGGTGGCCACAGCTTCCAGGACCCAGGGAGGGGAAGGAGGGGATGGAGGGGGGGAGGAGAGGGAGGGGCGGGGGGCCGGGTCGAGGGAGGGAGGGGGCGGGGGGGGATGGAGGGAGAGAGGGGATGGAGGGGGGCGGGGGCATTCTGGACGGGAGGGAGGGGAGGCGAGGGAGAGAGAGAGGGGAGGGGAGGGAGAGAGAAAGGGAGAGGAGGGAGGGGAGAGGAGGGAGCAGAAGGAGAGAGAGGGGAGAGGAGGGAGGGGAGGGAGAGAGAGAGAGAGAGAGAGAGGGAGGGGGGATACAACATGCAACTGAAGCAATATCAGAGCTTGCATTTAAGGAAGGGGAGACTGAGTCTACTGTGAAAGCACTGCACACTACAGAAGAAGTAGAGACTTAGTGTACACCTACAGCACCACAGCCTCCACTGGAAGCATCAGAAGAGTTGCCACAGCCTCTGCTTGCATTTAAGGAAGAGGATACTGAGTCTACTCCAAAAGCACTACATACTACAGAAGAAGTAGAGACTGAGTGTACATCTAGAGCACCACAGCCTCCATTGGAAGCATCAGAAGAGTTGCCATAGTGTCCACTAGAAGCATCAAAAGAGTTGTGATGATTGTATGATGTTGTGTTTGTATATATGCATGAGGAGCATATTCTCATGATGTTGTTTACTCCATGAATATTATGGTTGACATTTATTTGTTGCAATGTAAATGAATTTGGACAGTGCACTAGTCCAAAATCAATGAAATAGGTGTTTGTCTATGAAGGAGGTGCAATGTTTCCTAAGATCCTACCCATCCGACACAATCAGCCCCTTAAAACTCCTTGATATATATTAGTTCATGTCATGTTGAGCTGCAAGATCTTCTTTCATCAACGTATCACTCTTCTCTTTGGCGTAGACTAGCTCGCTAAGATTATGGCCTCTGCTAATCCTTTCCTTCTCCCTATGCTTGAGAACAACATCACTTGGGATGTTACCATCTTCATTCTCATCTAAGGGAGGAAAGCATGGTGTGGTATCTTGGCATAAAAGCTTTCTTTTAATGCCCCTTTCTTAATGATAAATATCTTCGTCAGTCAGCAGTTCGAAAGCAGCAGGAAGTGAAGAGGTGAATGAAGTTCATTACCCCCAACTTCATGTCACATCTTTTGGTGGAGACACTGGGTACGTTTGGTATTGGATTCATCCCACCTTACTAAATGGTCTCGAGTGTACTTGATTGCATGTAATGCCTGGTATAGGCATGTGTTTTTTGATGTGATAAAGAAGATGCCTGGAAGAACTCCATTAGAAGAGATTACCACCTGTTTAACATAACTAGAAGATTGTGAAGGTGATGCTCAAGGTATTCGCACGGTCATCATGATCATATCCTCTATGTTTGCGTTGTTGAATATGTTGGTGAATCGACAATGTCGAAAGTAGGGACAAGGATAGATTGGGGATTGTTTCATGCACTAGTAGCTTGGTGTGAAGAAGAGTTGAGTCTTTGGGTAGTTTTTGACTATAAGTGGAGTGGTGGTTCTCAATGATTTCAACTTCTTTTGCTATGCAAATGATAAAGAGTACAATATCTTGAAGCTATTATGTGCACTTCCAATTGTGAGAAGGGTGATTCTTGAATGCATGTATACATAATGTTTTCATGGTGCTAGTTGGTCACTTATTTTTGAAGATTTTGTTGAGGATCACATTGTGGAGGGTTTTCAACAAGTGGTTATGCATAATAAGTTGGTCTTGGTATACTAAGGCTCTGTGGGATCGTGTTTGGATCTTGTTTGGGATATTAGGTGGATCTTGGTGTTTCCTTTTTGTGTTTCATCATGGTGAAGATTCCAGTGTTTCGAGGGACTCAAGGGGAACACACGAAGTCTTATCTTTGGGATTTTGTTCGAGGATGTCGGCTTTCTAGATGGTCCATGAAGGATCAGGAGGAGATTTTGCCTGATTCTCTTGAAGGTGTAGCCTTGAGTTCGCATGACGCCTTGCGAGACTCTACCAAGGAGGACTGGGACCAAGTGTGGCAGCAATGAAGCAGAGATTTGGGACAGTGGAGTCACTAAATGCTTTGATGTTGCAGTTGGACCGGTTCTATCAAGGAGAGGGTGAGATGGTCTCTTCGTTGGCAATCTGATATGAAACTTTATGGACAAAGTATGAAAGGGCAGCTTTGCGAGATGTGGCATCTGCATCATCGGCCCCTCAAAGTCTCTGAGGGATGGAGCACTTGAAGATGAGCAAATTTGTTATGGCTTTGGAGCCTCGTCTTCACCGCAAAAGTAATGAGTAAAGATCCAACAACATACATGGAGGAACTTTGCATTGCGACCAAGAAAAAAGCTTCTCTAAAGATTGAATCCTATTTTGTGTCTTCAACAACTTCAACTTCTAAGGTGGAGGTAATGGGAAATCCTCAGGTATGACAACCTAGAGCACCAAAGAGTGAGGATAGGCCTCGAGATAAGAGTGGGGTCACTTGCTATGAATGAAATGAAAAAGGTCACTATCATCCCGAGTGTGCTAGATTGAGAAAGAAAGAGGAAAAACAAGTATCCTTGTTAGACGCTTCTTCAAGGGATGAGGGAAGAGAGGTAATGATGGCTAAACGGGGGTGTGGTAAAGCAAAAGAAGAAGAAGAAAGCAAGGAAGAAGTAGATGAGGAACATCAAGAAGAGGAATAGCGTAGTAAGAAAAAGAAGGCATCCAGAGAATTAGCCAGTCAGACTTTCCTTTAGGACAAGGCATTGGAAGCTATGACTTGTTGTCTGACCTTAAAGAAAAGGAAACTCATATCAGCTTTGGTCAATTACTTTCTTTGTCTCCAAAACTATGGAAAGAATGGGGAAACCTAGCAAGCACAAGAGTGTCGCATAGCTCAAATCTGGCCTGGTAATAGTCATGTAAATCAAACTTCCTACTATGTGTCTGTACATAGTAGGGTCTTCTAGAAGCTCACCTGCATCTGCGCTCAGCTTCACATTCTGCTCCAAAGGAACTGAAATAGGCTTACAGCATGTCATCCCATATTTGGACAGCATGTCCAGTCCATACTGCCTCTGCAAGAGCTGTATCCCACTTGGTGATCTAATCACCTCAATGCCCAAGAAATAACGCAGCTCTCCCAAATCCTTCATCTCAAACTTCTGCCTCAATAGCATTTTCACATGAAGGATATCTTCATCACTATCACCTGTGATGATCAAATCATCAACATAAATGACCAGCAGCATAATCCCTTTCTCTATTTTTCTCACATAGAGTGAGAAATCTACCTTGGAAATCTAAAAGCCAATAGTGACAAGATACTGTCCTATCTTGTCAGACCATGCTCTAGGTGCTTGCTTCAAGCCATACAAGGCTTTCTTCAACCTGCAAACAAACTCAGGATGAGTAGCATGAACATAACCTGCTGGCTGCTCCATAAAGACCTCTTCTTGCAAATCACCATGCAAGAAGGCATTCTTTACATCCATCTGATGTAAAGACCATCCCTTTGATGCAGCCATAGCAATGGCTGCTCTTACAGTTGCCATCCTTGCAACCGGGCTAAAAGTTTCTTCATAATCAATGTCATATGTCTGTGCATACCCCTTGACAACTAATCTTGCCTTGTATCTATTCACAGAACCATCTGCATTGTGCTTGATCTTATAAACCCACTTACAGCCAATTGCATTCTTGCCTTTAGGTAAAGGCACCAATTCCCATGTAGCATTAGCATCCAAGGCATCCATTTCTTCATCCATGGCTTTCTCCCATTTTTCATTTCCCATGGCTTGCTCAAAAGAAGTGGGTTCTGGTTCCTGTATCACTTTGACCATATAGGCATAGTGAATGGCTGTAAATCCATCATATTTCAGCCTATCCACAGGATACCTAACCCTGGTAGACCTGCGCAAAATTGGCTCACTTCTAGGTGCTCTCAAAACATCCCTGGTCTTCCTTACTCCAGGTGTAACAACAGAAGGAATACCCAACTCATCATCAATGCTCTGTTCTGAGCCACTGGATTCACCATCCACACAAGAGTGACCTGCATTCACATCAAACATGGGCTGATCTACCTTCTCTTTTCCTTTTCGTGATACCTGCGTACCACTCTTTGCATTTCTTTGAGGGGATTCTCCTGATCTCAATCTGCCTGTCCATGGCGAAGTATGTGAACCACTGGTAGAGGACACTCTAAGTCCACTGATATTTTGTGATTGCTGCTGTGCATTCTGTGTAGCATTACCATTTTGTGCATCTACATCAATCATCACATTTACTGGTTTATACCAGCTGCTCATCTCATCAAAAACAACATCTCTGCTCACTGTGAACTTACGTGTAGAAGGGTTATAGCATCTATACCCTTTCTGCTGCAAAGAATAACCAATAAAGATGCACTTCTCAGCTTTTGGATCCAACTTGGACCTCAACTCAGCTGGCACATGGACATAGGCAATGCAACCAAAAATCTTCAAATGAGAAATATTTGGTTTCCTACCACTATACATCTCCTCTGGCGTCATGCCATGTATTGCTGCAGTGGGAGTCCTGCTCACTGCTGTAGCAACTGCTTCAGCCCAATAATAATCTGGTAGATCTTTTTCATTTAGCATAGCCCGAGATACCTCTCCAATATGCCTGTTTTTTCTTTCTGCAATTCCATTTTGCTGTGGGGTATGGCTGCATGAATATTGCTGCTTTATACCATGCTCCTGCAAGAACCTTGCAAACTCATTTGAGAGGTACTCTCCCCCTCCATCTGACCTTAGGCATTTTATTTGCAGGCCTGTTTCTTTTTCAACCATAGCTTTGAAAGCTTTGAAGTGCCCAAACACTTCACTTTTCTTTTTCATAAAATACACCCACAGTTTTCTGCTGAAGTCATCAATAAATGTGATAGCCTCCAATAGATGCAGCTTTTGTAGTCCACACATCAGAGTGGATTAATTCCAATGGCTTTTTACTCTCTTGAACATGCCTAGGAAAAGGTTTCCTTACCTTTTTCCCAAATTGACAGGCTTCACAAACCTTGTGCATTTCTGCAACCTTGAATTTAGGCAATCCTGCAACAATATTTTGGGCTTGCATTGATTTAAGTCACTGTATATTAACATGACCAATGCGTTTGTGCCAGATATCAATATCTGCAACTACACCGGTCCCATGTGCAAACATTGCTGCACTCAATTTAGGCATGTCTGCATCCAACGTAAACATTCTACCCTTCTTCTTCCCTTTTGCTATCAAGCGACCATTATTTTTCATATCCTCAACAAAGCATCCATGGGGATTAAATCTGACCTGCAAGCCCTGCTCAACCATCTGACCAATAGAAACCAGGTTCTTGGTGATGTTCGGGACATGAAATACATCAGACAAGTATTTCTTTTTCCCATCCTGCATAGACAAAGGAATTTTGCCAATTTGCACAATAGGATGTGCAGTACCATCACCAGTCTCCACAAATCCTGGCTTTTCCATCTTCCTTGCAGCTTGCATCCATTCTGCATGACCTGTCATGTGGTTTGACGCACCTGAGTCAACATACCACACATCATTTTGTTCTTCTGCACTTGTCACAGAATTGGTCATATGCTGCACCATAAAAAGATGCTCATTTCTGTCATCACCCTGCCTGCTAGAAGATGCATAATTGCCTTGCTGCAATTTTCCATTCATAATGTCATTCTGCTTTTTGTAGCAGTCCTTAGCCATATGACCCATTTTGCCACAATAGTAGCATTCAACATTGCTGTTTGCATTTTGGCTTCTCTGCCATCCACCACGACCTCTTTGGCTCCCCTTGCCTCTAGAGTTACCACGTCCTCCCGCATAGGACTGGTTTTCTTGCGTTTGCTGCATATTTTGATTTCTACCACGGCCTGCAGATCGGCCTCCTCTACCTCTACCTCTACCTCTGCCAGCATTTGAGTAGAAGACAGTTTCTTTTGAAGTTCCTGCTGAAGAAGATGCACCCCCATTTCTCTACTCTTCAGAAATTAGAAGAGCAATCAACTCCTCAAAATCAGGAAATTTTTCACGGACGGCAATGGATGTCCGGAACTGTGCATAATCCTTTCCTAGACCATTCAAGGTCACAGAAACTAAATCATCATCATCCACTGGCGACCCAATGGAAGCAAGTGCATCTTCAATTTTCTTCACTTTCATGTGGTAGTCATTTATGCTCAAATTTTCTCTCTGCACATTGTGCAACTCCTGTTTGAGTTGCATTTTCCTGGCTTGCGTATTTGTGCTATACATTTTTGCCAAAGTATCCCATGCCTCCTTTGGCGTATTTGCATCCTGAATATGCACAATCATGGAGTCCGAAATACTAATAGACAGCTAGTACATAACTTTCCTGGCTCTCTCATGCCATCCTTTAAATGCCTGCATTTCCTGTTGACTGGGAACATTAGGAAGAACAGGTTCTTCTTCATTTCCTGTAATGAATTCCCAATAGCCTTTTCCCATCAAGAAATTCGTCATTCTAAACTTCCATGCCTGGAAGTTGTTCTTGTCAAGCTTTTCAATGACAATCTGTGAAAGAGAATCAGATGCCATTACAGAACACTACAAAATATTCTGTCACTGCAAAACAACACAGCTTTTGCCTCACACGGGCAGATCTGCAAAACTGACGAAAGTGGTATTTCACCACACAGTCACTTCCTAGTGACGATTTTGCATCAACAGGCAACAGGCATGAATCTACAACTCCCAATATCTCTGCACATAGGCATACGATGCAATTTCTACAGCACCTTTCCACCGACTAGCCGCGCAAGTGGTCGCACAGCAAAAAACTGGGCCTTTTTCTGAGTGCCTGCGAAGAACTTCCGCCTTCAAAACGGGCCTCGAAATGGCCTCAAAACGGGCCTTGACGAAATGGCCTTCACCCGTAGCATATACTGCGCTCTCGCCACACCGCGAAGGGCGTCTCAATCTGAAACAGTGCACTCCTGCACTTCTGGCTGTGCTACCTGCAGAGATTTGCTCCCAAACTCGAAATAGGAAAGCAACACTGGTCCTCTTACCAGGACACCACGAACTTGGCTTGCTTTTTTGAGCTCCTTACCACGAACAAGGCTCTGATACCATGTAAAGATAGTGAGAGAGAGGGAAGGAGTCTCACTTGCGGCTTTCTCACATGCACAATGGGGGAATACACACAAAGGTGGAGGCTGAAAACAGTTTTCCTCTTCTTAGTTGTGTAAGCCAAAAGAACTCTTTTTCAAAGAAAATAGAAGAACCCTATATGTGGGTCTCAAACCAAACTCAACTAACTATGGTGGCATACTAACTGAGCCACGAACTAGTGTAGATAAGGATAGCTGTCATCCAGCTATTATTCGTGAGCGGTGTACCAACCGCATCTCCAGCTAACAAGTCGGTGACATAAATGCACAACAGTCACCCTGGCATATCGCGAGTGGAGCTCGATATCTCAACACTAGATGCACGTGCCTATCCATTGATTTTGGGAAGGCCTTGGCTACACAAGGTGAGGGCTGTTCAAAAGTTGGATACTGGAGAATTGATTTTGAAGGGAAATGATAAGAAGGTGCGCTACAATATCAAAAGCCACAAAAAGGAAGTTGTCAAGGAGGAGTCTTCAACATCGGAGAGTTCAAGCTCTAACTTAACTGATGAAGAAGAAGAGACAAGGTGTAGCTCCGAGGAGTCTAGCCCAAAGGGTGAGGTGGAAGGAGTGGCCTTTGGTCTTTGTCTTGGTGCTCATTGGGATGAGTTAAAAAGGAACAAGGTGGTGGTGTAAGAAGATCCTATAGAGACACTTGATGTGGAGGATGTGGAG
Organism: Dipteris shenzhenensis; assembly: GCF_047967505.1. Classification (NCBI taxonomy): domain Eukaryota; kingdom Viridiplantae; phylum Streptophyta; class Polypodiopsida; order Gleicheniales; family Dipteridaceae; genus Dipteris; species Dipteris shenzhenensis. Next base: position 31,632,217 of record NC_141623.1, read on the forward strand.
CACACTAAACAATGCCAATGCAATGAAGAGCTTCTTGGTGATTCTCTATGAGGTAGTAAGAAGCTCCAGTACCTGGATATGTTAGATGATTTTCCATGTCTCTTTGCAACAAGCTATTCACAGGTTCATCCAGTCTCTCTTGTGGAGCACAAGATTGAGTTGAATCCAGAAAGCAAGCCAGTTGTGCAACGCTTAAGGTGATTGGGGGTGATCCAAGTTGATGCACTAAAGAAAGAGGTAACACAACTACTTGAGGCAGGATTCATCTTTCCTGTTGATGATTCAGAATGGATATCTCCTGTAATTGTCACACCAAAGAAAGGAAATAAGTGGCGGGTTTGTGTGGACTTTCATCCTTCGAATGCATGCACTAAGAGGGATCATTTTCCTTTGCCATTCCAAGATGAAATACTAGACCAAGTAGTAGGGCATGAGATGTATTATGTATGTGATGGGTATTCTGGGTACTTTCAAATTCGTATTCGGGAGGAAGATCAAAAGAAAACATCATTTATCATACCTTGGGGAGTTTTTGCTTACAGAGTGATGCCTTTTGGGTTGACCAATGCACCAGCTACATTTCAAAGGTTCATGAGTCAAGTGCTTGAGCCTTACTTGGGAAAGTTTATAAGGGTGTTTTTGGATGATTTTTGCATTTATTCTCGGTGCATAGATCACATGGAGAATTTAATGATAGCCCTATCTAGGATTGATGAAGCAAAAGGGTGTCTAAATCCTAGCAAGTGTCATTTGGCTCAAACAAATGTAGTCTTGTTGGGGCATATTGTATCTAAAGAAGGCTTGCAAATGGGTCCTAACACGGTTCAAGCAATCATGGCATTGCCAAGTCCTAAGAGTGTCACTGGTGTTCACAGAATTCTAAGAAAGAGCAAGTATTATCAATGCTTTTGTGATGATTTCACAAAGATAGTGCATCCCATGAACTTGTTGACAAGAAAAGGAGTTTCTTTCCAATGGGGTGTGGAGCAACAAGAGTCTTTTCAGCAACTTAAGGAGGCCATGAGTAAGGGTCCAATATTGAAGCCCCCTGATTGGTCTCAAGACTTTTATGTAAATCCAAGTGTATCTTTGCATTCAATTAGTGTTGTATTGCTACAAAAAGGAGAGGCAGGTAGAATGCAACCCATCTATTATGCCAACCAACAGCTTACAGAGGTGGAAACAAGGTATGAAGAAATGGAGCAGCAAGCCCTCTCTTTGTTGTTTTCAATCAGAAAGTTTCGCTCCTATTTATTACCTCGGCCATTTTTCTTCCTTACCTCTCAGTCTGTATTAGCATATCTAGTTTGCAAAACTTTTTGTCTAGCCGCTTGTCTAGACGGCTATCAAATCTCATTACCAAATTTCCTTCTGCGATATCTTTCTTCTTGTGTAATTTGGTGTCAAAATGGGCCTTGCGCCTTCTTTGAGAAGATTCCAAGTTTTGTAAGGCCTGTAATCTGTATTCATCCAAGGCTTCTAGCTATACCAAGTGTTGAGCATAGGCATCCTCTTGTCCTTCTATTCTTGCAACAGCTGTGCGAAGACTATGTATCTCCAATTCAATGGGTAAAATGGCTTCTATTCCATACACTAGTTGCAATGGTGTAAACCCAATACCTAGCTTGTTTGTGGTTCTGTAACCCCATAAAACTTCTGCCAAGTGCCTATCCCAATGCCTTTTCTTGGTGTCAACAAGCTTTCCCATTGAATTGCACAACAATCCATTTGTTTTCTCAACCAAGCCATTACATTGGGGATAGTATGGCATGGACATGCTATGATTTATCTTTAGCTTATGCACCACATCTTCAATTAGTTCATTTCTAAAAGAGGTTCCTCCATCAGTGAGAATTTCCAAAGGACAACCAAAGCGTGAACAAATTTGATCAAAGAGAAATTTTGCAACTGTGCTTGCCTTGCTATTGACTATGGCCTTGGCCTCTGCCCATGGAGTCGCATAATCTGTGGCCACCAATAAATAATGCTTGCCTTGAGATGAGCGAGGGAGTGGTCCCACAAAGTCCAACCCCCACCTCTCAAATGGTCCATATGCTGGAATAGGCTTTAATGGCCCAGGAATCAACTGTCACCTTCCAAACTTTTGGCATACTTTACAACTTCGACACCATTCATATACATCCTTATGGAGGTGTGGCCAAAAGTATCCTACATTAAGAATTCTCCTAGCTGTGCTTGCTGAAACAAAATGACCAGAGCATTCATGACACATTTCTAGGATTCTCCTAGTCTCCATGGGATGGACCACCCGATGGAGCACCTTATCTTTTTCCAATTTATAAAGAATGTCACCAACAATAGTATAGGGACAAGCCTTCCTTACCAATCTTTGCTTCTGTTGTGGAGTTAACCCTCGAGGAAACATGCCTTCTTCCACATATTGTTGAACATCTTCTAGTTCTGGCCATCCAGTGTCTACCAAAGAAACCACCCCTTGGTCTTGCACTACAATGGCTTGAGTAGCTAACTCATCTGCCCTTTGATTTTATTTTCTATTTATATGAACAAACTTGCAAAATTCAAACTAAGTACATAGTGCCATAGCCTTTTGATTAAGCTCCTTCAAATGAGGACTTCTTGTCTTGTAATTCCCTTGCATTTGCTTTATAATAAGCTGAGAATCTCCTCTTACTTCCAATTCTTTAACTTGACTTTGAAGACAACCCTCCAAACCAAGAATCAAAGCATTATACTTAGCTGCATTGTTAGTTGTGATACCTGGAAGCTCTTGTCCTCTTGCCCATACCTCTTGACCTTCAGGATTCATCAAGACTATCCCCCCGGCTCCTTGTTGGCATGAAGGACTAAAAACCCCATCAAAATACAAAACAAAAGCTGTTGGTGGTGTATCCCTTTCATCTTTAATGTTCTCCTTACATTTCTTTTCTTCTCCTAGATCCTCCCGTCCTGTGAGCAAATTTGCCATAGTGGACCTAGTGGTATTTTCAGTGACAAAAGAGAAAGAGAACTCTTGAAGCTCTGACAACCATTTTGCAAATCTCCCCCCAGGATTAGGCTTGCGAACTAGATATGCCAATACAAACTGAGAGGTAAGGAAGAAAAATGGTCGAGGTAATAAATAGGAGCGAAACTTTCTGATGGAAAACACCAAAGAGAGAGCTTGCTGCTCCATTTCTTCATACCTTATTTCCAAATCTGTAAGCTATCGGCTGGCATAATAGATGGGTTGCATTCTACCTGCCTCTCCTTTTTGTAGCAATACAGCACCAACTAAATGCAAAGATACACTTGGATTTACATAAAAGTCTTGAGACCAATCAGGGGGCTTCAATATTGGGCCCTTATTCATGGCCTCCTTAAGTTGCTGGAAAGACTCTTGTTGCTCCACACCCCATTGGAAAGAAACTCCTTTTCTTGTCAACAAGTTCATGGGATGCATTATCTCTGTGAAATCATCACAAAAGCATTGATAGTGCTTGCTCTTTCCTAGAATTTTGCGAACACCAGTGACATTCTCAGGACTTGGCAATGCCATGATTCCTTGAACCTTGTTAGGATCCATTTGCAGGCCTTCTTGAGACATAATATGCCCCAACAAGACTACTTTTATTTGAGCCAAATGACACTTGCTAGGATTTAGACACCCTTTTGCTTCATCAATCCTAGCTAAGGCCATCTTTAACTTCTCCATGTGAATGTGATCTACGCACTGAGAATAAATGCAAAAATCATCCAAAAACACCCGTATGAACTTTCCCAAGTAAGTCTCTAGGACTTGACTCATGAACCTTTGAAATGTAGCTGGTGCATTGGTCAACCCAAAAGGCATCACTCTGTAAGGAAAAACTCCCCAAGGTGTGACAAATGATGTTTTCTTTTGATCTTCCTCCCGAATACGAATTTGAAAGTACCTAGAATACCCATCACATACAAAATACATCTCATGCCCTGCTACTTGGTCTAGTATTTCATCTTGGAATGGCAAAGGAAAATGATCCCTCTTAGTGCATGCATTCAAAGGACGAAAGTCCACAAAAACTCGCCACTTATTTCCTTTCTTTGGTGTGACAACTACAGGAGATATCCATTCTAAATCATCAACAGGAAAGATGAATCCCACCTCAAGTAGTTGTGTTACCTCTTTCTTTAGTGCCTCAGCTTGGATCACCCCCTATCACCTTAAGCGTTGCACAACTGGCTTGCTTTCTAGCTTCAACTCAATCTTGTGCTCCACAAGAGAGACTGGTCGAACCTATGAATAGCTTGTTGCAAAGAGATGGAAAATCATCTGGCATATCCAAGTACTGGAGCTTCTCACTACCTGATAGAGAATCACCAAGAAGCTCTTCATTGCGTTGTCATCGTTTAGTGTGCTCCACATCCTCCACATGAAGTGTCTCTATAGGATCTTCTTGCACCACCACCTTGTTCCTTCCTAACTCATCCCGATCAGCACCAAGACAAAGACCAAAGGCCACTCCTTCCACCTCATCCTCTGAGTTGGACTCCTCGGAGCTACACCTTGTCTCTTCTTCTTCATCGGTTAAGTTAGAGCTTGAACTCTTTGATGTTGAAGACTCCTCCTTGACAACTTCCTTTTTGTGGCTTCTGATGTTGTAGCACACCTTCTTATCATTTCCCTGCAAAATCAATTCTCCAGTATCCCACTTTTGAACAGCCTTCACCTTGCATAGCCAAGGTCTTCCCAAAATCAATGGATAGGCACGTGCATCTGGCTTGGTAGGGATCACCTGAAAAGTAGTCGGCATAGAAATTCCACATACATCCACTTCTAGATTCTTCACAACTCCCAAGGTCTTCACCCTAGTTTTGTTAGCCAATTTGATGCAATAAGGAGAGGTAGTACTAGAGTATTTTAAATCAGCATCTATCATGGTCTTCTCACTCATGACATTAATCGATACACCTCCATCAATGTACACATTAGAAATCACTTGACCATCAATGATCACATCAACCATATGTACATCATCACCAACATCTATATCTACCTTTTGAACAACAGGAATGGCACTTTTCTTCTTTTTCTTCTTTGACACTCTTGTGCTTGCTAGTTTTCCCCATTCCTTCCGTAGTTTTGGAGACAAAGCAAGTAATTGACCAAAGGTGATATGAGCTTCCTTTTCTTTAGGGTCGGACAACAAGTCATAGCTTCCAATTCCTTGTCCTAAAGGAAAGTCTGATTGGCTAACTCTCCTTCTAGATGCCTTCTTTTTCTTACTACAGTGTTCCTCTTCTTGATGTTCCTCATCTACTTCTTCCTTTCTTTCTTCTTCTTCTTTTGCTTTACCACGCCCCCGTTTAGCCATCATTACCTCTCTTTCCTCATCCCCTGAAGAAGCTTCTAATAAGGATACTTGTTTTTCTTCTTTCTTTCTCAATCTAGGACACTCCGGGCGATAGTGACCTTTTTCATTACATTCATAGCAAGTGACCCCACTCCTATCTCGAGGCCTATCTTCACTCTTTGGTGCTCTAGGTTGTCGTGCATTAACCAAATGCAATTTCAAATCAGCAAACTCTGCCATCAATTGGGAGATATTATGATCTAACTCAGAGGACTTTGGTACCTGAGGAGTGACCATTACCTCCACCTTAGAAGTTGAAGCTGTTGAAGACACAAAAGAGGATTCGATCTTTAGAGAAGCTTCTTTCTTGGTTGCAATGCGAAGTGCCTTCACGTATGTTGTTGGATCTTTACTCATTACTTTTGAGCGAAGACGAGGCTCCAAAGCCATAACAAATTTGCTCATCTTTAAGTGCTCCATCCTGAGAGACTTTGAGGGGCTGATGATGCCAATGCCACAGCTCGCAAAGCTGCCCTTTCATACTTTGTCTATAAAGTTTCATATCGGATTGCCAACGCAGAGACCAGCTCACCCTCTCCTTGATAGAACCAGTCTAACTGCAACATCAAAGCATTTGGTGACTCCACTGCCCCAAATCTCTACTTCATTGCTACCACCACTTGGTCCCAGTCCTCCTTCGTAGAGTCCGGCAAGGTCTCATGCCAACTCAAGGCTACACCTTCAAGAAAATCAGGCAAAATCTTCGCCCGATCCTTCATGGACCATCCAGAAAGTCGGCATCCTCGAACAAAATCCCAAAGATAAGACTCCAGGTCTTCCCCTTGGGTCCCTCAAAACACTGGAATCTTCACCATGATGAAACACAAAAAGGAAACACCAAGATCCAAATAATATCCCAAACAAGATCCGAACAAGATCCCACAGAGCCTTAGAATACCAAGACCAACTTATTATGCATAACCACTTGTTGAAAATCCTCCACAATGTGATCCTCAACAAAATCTTCAAAAATAAGTGACCAGCCAGCACCATGAAAACATTGTGTATACATGCATTCTAGAATCACCCTTCTCACAATAGGAAGTGCACATAAAAGCTTCAAGATATTGTACTCTTCATCATTTGCATAGTAAAAGAAGTTGAAAGCATTGAGAATCACCACTCCACTGTTATAGTCCAAAACTACCCAAAGACTCAACTCTTCTTCACACCAAGTTGCCAGCGCATGGAACAATCCCCAATCTATCATTGTGCCTACTGCCGATGTTGTCGATTCACCAACATATTCAACAATGCAAACATAAAGGATATGATCATGGTGACTGTGCGAATAGCTTGAGCATCACCTTCACAATCTTCAAGTTCTCTTAAACGGGTTGCAATCTCTTCTAACAGAGTTCTTCCAGGCATCTTCTTTACCTCATCAAAACACATGCCTCTTCTAGGCATAACATGCAATCAAGCACACCCGAGACCATTTAGTAAGGTGGGATGAATCCAATACCAAATGTACCCAGCGTCTCCACCAAAAGATGTGACATGAAGTTGGGGGTAATAAACTTCACACACCTCTTCACTTCCTACTGCTTTCGAACTGACTGCCAAAGATATTTATCATTAAGAATGGGACATTAGAAAGAAGCTTTTATGCTAAGATACCACACCATACTTTCCTCCCTCAGATGAGAATGAAGATGGTAACATCCCAAGTGATGTTATAATCAAGCATAGGGAGAAGGGAAGGATCAGCAGAGGCCATAATCTCAGTGAGCCGGTCTGCATCAAAGAGAAGAGCGATACATTGTTGAAAGAAGATCTTGCAGCTCAACATAAAATGAACTGATATATATCAAGGAGTTTGAAGGGGATGATTGGGTCGGATGGGTAGGTTCCGAGGAAACATTGCACCTCCTTCATAGACACCTTTACACTTAGCTCAAAACACTCTACAAACTGTCATTAGACACAAAGGCCTATAACTTTCAGTAGAGACACGATATTAGAGATTCAAGCACACAAAGAGATGCGCCTTGAGATGGGCTTCACGCTGATATAAGTTTCATTGAAAACAGACAGACGGTTGAAGAGATATGGACAGTTTATTGGAAGGCAGTAAAAACTGTCATGAAAATAGACTATCAAACACAGAGACTCATAACATTTTGCAGCAGTATATGATTCAAGATCTAAGTACATAGAGACATGCACCTTAAAGAAGATTTGTGCTGATATATGTTTGGTAAGAAACAGAGAAGCGGCCAAAAAGTTATGGACAGTTTACTAGATGGGGGTAAAAACTCTCATGAAAACAGACTATCAGACACAGAGACTCATAACTTTTTGCAGTAGTATCTGATTCAATATCTGGTCACATATAAACACGCCTTGAAGAGAGATTCACGCTGATATAAATTTCATTACAATCGGACTATCAAGCATAAAGTTATGAGCAAAATACTAATAGGGGGTCAAACTGCCATGAAAACTACCCTCCACCCAGGCTAATTTCGCCTGAGCAGGATGCTCCCTCAAGACTCCACCTTCATCAACGATCCACCCCTCATATATTTCATCTAGGAGAGGGGAAGAAGTTTGCATGGTGGCTCAGGAAACAAATGGACCATGTATGCACAGTGAGAGGCCGAATAGAAAGAACTTTCAAGGCTTTAAAAGAGAAAAGGGACGAGACACTCAAGAGAGAGAGAACCTAATTTATAAATAGAGTGAGAATCCACTTCAACACTACAAACACAATTGAGAAGAAGAGGTTTCATACATACAAGAGGGAGCGGAAGCTCCAAGACTACTCATAGAGAGAGAATAAACTAGAGAGAGATGGACTCAAGAGTCTACATAAGAGAATATCTACAAGAGGGAGAGAAGGCTCATGGAAGAGGCTTCAGGAGACTAGAGCTACAGCAACATGAGGCCTAATGGTGGAAGAGATTGATGAACAAGGGAGAGGAGGGCTCCTTTTATAGAGATTTTGTTACCCTCCTTCACCCATTTACAATTGCTGCCTGTAGATTCCTTTCCCCATCAATCACATAAGCACGTATGTCACCATCCATGTCCTTTTTGGCTACTCTTGCCATGTGTCCCATCACAAGATGCTCAAGACTCTTAAAATATTGAGAAAGTCAAGAGTCTCCTCACATGGAGCCCATAGGGACCCTCTCTTTTCCACATGTCCATATCCTCCTTATTCCACATAGGAGTTCTAGAAGGATTCCTCTTGACTTCACACTCCTCCACATGCCTTCCACACGCTTGGCATGTGGCCTCTCTTATATTATTGGAACACATGGACATGAGCCCACCTCTTTATATGACTCACTCTTCCTATTTTCTAAGAAACTCCATAATATCCCATACACAAATAACTCTCACCCCATACCAAGGTATTTATAATTCATACCTATGGTATTTACAATGAGCCATTCCACTCATCCTCTCCATCCCATACAATATCATAGAAAATAGAAATAAGTGAGAGCCGCTAGGCTATCACTTGAGACTCAAACTCTTATCAAACATAGAGAAAAACAATACCAATGCCAAATTAAAAATATCAAATTTTGGCGTCACACCATTGCCTTGGAAAGCAAAATGTATTTAGTAGTTTATTATTCTAAGAATCGAAAGTTATGTGAAAATTATTTATAAACATTAATGATGTTGCATGTTGCATGTTGCTTGTGAGTGGTTTAATTTACACTAGCATTGCAAATTTGCATGTATATTTTGGGAGTTCTTTATTTTGAAGAAGTTTGAGCACTCACAAAATGATCAAGGATTGCACATTCATGTAATCACGTGAATTTTATTGTGATTACATGTCGTGATGATGTATTTCACACATTTACAGTTACAATCATGGCTTTATACTATTAGGTGGCCTTGACCTAGGAATGGGATACATACCGACAATATCTAGGTACCGACGGTAGTGCTAATAGTACTGCTGGTACACTGACACATTATTACCGATGGTAGTAGTAACCATACCACCGGTAGTTTAAGTATAACCACTGGTAGTATTATTACAACCGGTGGTATTGTTCTTCTTACCGCTAATGGTACTACTGCTACTGGCGATAATCTTCAAACTACTGGCAGTAGTACTACCGCCCCAAAATATATGCCGACCACTGGTTTCCTTTTCCACTACCAGTGGATTAAGAAGAAGTAAAAATCCTCCTCTCTCCATGTCTTGGCCAAGGGCCCTGGTCCAAGAAGTGGTTCCTAGACTCGTATCCTGAATAGGATGGGGGGCTAGTTGGACCACGACTTGGGTGTTTGATGTGAATGCAGGTCACTCTTATGTGGATGGTGAATCCAGTGGCTCAGAACAGAGCATTGATGATGACTTGGGTATTCCTTCTATTGTTACACCTAGAGTAAGGAAGACCAGGGATGTTTTGAGAGCACCTAGAAGTGAGCCTACTTTGCGCAGGTCTACCAGAGCTAGGTATCCTGTGGATAGGCTGAAATATGATGGATTTACAGCCATTCACTATGCCTATATGGTCAAAGTGATACAGGAACCAGAACCCACTTCTTTTGAGCAAGCCATGGGAAAAGAAAAATGGGAGAAAGCCATGGATGAAGAAATGGATGCCTTGGAAACAAATGCTACATGGGAATCGGTGCCTTTGCCAAAAGACAAGAATGCAATTGGCTGTAAGTGGGTTTATAAGGTGAAGCACAATGCATATGGTTCTATGAACAGATACAAGGCAAGATTAGTTGTCAAGGGGTATGCACAGACATATGGCATTGATTATGAAGAAACATTCAGTCCGGTTGCAAGGATGGCAACTGTAAGAGTAGTCATTGCTATGGCTACATCAAAGGGATGGTCTTTACATCAGATGGATGTAAAGAATGCCTTCTTGCATGGTGATTTGGAAGAAGAGGTCTTTATGGAGCAACCACCAGGTTATGTTCATGTTGCTCATCCTAAGTTTGTTTGCAGGTTGAATAAAGCCTTGTATGGCTTGAAGCAAGCACCTAGAACATGGTATGACAAGATAGGATAGTATCTTGTCACTATTGGCTTTCAGATTTCCAAGGCAGATTTCTCACTTTATGTGAGAAAAACAGAGAAATGTATTATGCTGCTTGTCATTTATGTTGATGATTTGATCATCACAGGTGATAGTGATGAAGATATCCTTCATGTGAAAATGCTATTGAAGCAGAAGTTTGAGATGAAGGATTTGGGAGAGCTGCGTTATTTCTTGGGCATTGAGGTGATTAGATCACCAAGTGGGATACGGCTCTTGCAGAGGCAATATGGATTGGACATGCTGTCCAAATATGGGATGACAGGCTGTAAGCCTATTTTAGTTCCTTTGGAGCAGAATGTGAAGCTGAGTGCAGATGCAAGTGAGCTTCTAGAAGACCCTACTATGTACACCAAAAGGGAAAGTCATTCATTTTTTTATGCTCTACATGCTCATCACATCACGCACACATTTTGGTGCAAGTTACACTCACATTTGAGCCTCATCGACAAATCCACTTTCTACATGCACATCAGCCTCTACATCGATGCATCTGACCCAGCACTTAAAAAGAATAGAAGAAAAGAAATTATTTGATGTTCTTTCTTTGATCGACGGTTGGTATAGATCTAGATCAGAGTAGACTAGAGCTAAAAGGAAGAATGGGACTTTAGCAGACAGTGCTAGCGCAATGCTTAGTGAAAAGCATCTTTTGAATCAGTATTGGGCAGAAGCAATAGCAACAGCAAACTACTTGCTTAATCAGCTTCCTACCAAACCGATACAGGGTATGACTCCTTATGAAACATTCACTGGACATAAGCCACACATTGGGCATCTCCATATATTTGGTTGCATAGCATATGCCCACATACATGATGATTATCTCGCAGGAAATTGGATGTGAAGTCACGCAAATGCATCATGGTTGGCTACAGTTCCCATCAACCGCAAGGTCATTATCTCCAGAGATGTAATTTTTTATGAAGAATCTTAATGGAAAACCTCACCTACATAGGAGATAGAAGCATCGAATTCATAGTAATCTATAGAACATGCTGATGAAGAAGAGCAAGAATTGCCAACAACACCCCAAATAGAGCCACAGTAGCTCAGACGGTCTACTAGGGAGAGAAAACTTCCAGCCAGATTGACATATGCTCAAAAAGGTAAAGCAATTCAAGTTGAAACCACAAATTATGCTCTTATGACTACCATCATGGCTACAGAAGAGCCAGTGTACTTCGAAGATGTAGTAGACAAGCTAGAATGGCAAACTACTATGAATGAAGAAATATATGCTTTGTATAAGAATAATACTTAGGAATTATGCGATCTTCTACCAGGAAAGAAGGCCATAGCAACCAAATGGGTATACAAAGTGAAGTAGAATCCAAATGGCAGTATTCAGAGATACAAAGCTAGACTAGTTGCAAAAGGATTTGCATAGCAATATGGTTAGGACTATGATGAGACTTATGCTCCAGTAGCAAAGATGGATTCCATATGGTTCTTGATATCACTAGTGACACTCAATAGATGGAATGTGTATCAACTCAATGTCAAGAATGCATTTCTCAATGGTTACCTAGATGAGGAAGTCTACATGCAACAACCAGTAGGTTATGTTGAACCAGGAAAAGAGAATAAGGTTTGCCATCTCAAGAAAAGTCCCTATTGCTTAAAGCAAGCACCTAGAAGTTGGTACAATAGAATTGAGAAGTATTTTGCTGATCTAGGATACATGAAATCCAATGTAGATCATACACTCTACTACAAAGTTCAAGGGGAAGAAATTAGTATTGCACTTTTGTACGTAGATGATCTGATTGAACTGAAGCAAGGATAGCTTCATCAAAAAAATAAAACAAGACTTATCTGCAGAGTTCAACATGAAAGATCTTGGACTTATGCACTATTGTCTTGGAATTGAGTTCTGGAGAGATTCAGATACCACATTCATGAGTCAAGTCAAATGTGTTAACAGTCTCCTGAAGAAGTTTCATATGGTAGATTGCAAGATTGCAGCCACTCCCATGGAACAGAGTTTGAAACTTACAAAATATTCAGAAAAGCCTACAGTCAATGACAGGTACTACAGGCAGCTCATCGGATCTCTTATATATCTGACTATCACTCGGTCAGATATTTGTTATGCAGTAAGCTCACTAGCACAGTTTATGGCAAATCCAAAATAGTCTCATTGGAATGCAACCAAAAGAGTCTTGAGATACATTAGAGGTACAAGGCAGTTTGGGATAGAATACAGAGGAAGTCATCCATGATTGCATGGATACTATGACAGTGACTATGTCGGAGATCATGAGACTAGGAGATTGACACAGGGATATGCATTTTTCCTTGGTCAAGGTGCTATATCATGGTTATCAAAACAAATAGCCAATTGTTTCTTTGTCTTTAACTGAAGTAGAATATAGGGCACTCACTACAGGTGCATGTGAGGCTATATGGCTCAGAAGACTATTGTCAGAAACATATTACTTTGATGAGTCAAAACCAACAACAATATACTGTGATAATCAATCGGCTCAAGCATTGGCCAAGAATCGAGTATATCAATCCAGGACAAAGCACATTGATGTCAGAGAGACTTCATTAGAGAAAGAGTGTTACTCGGTGACATCATACTGCATCATTGTGATAGAAAAGAGAATGTTGCAGACATCTATACCAAACCACTCGGTAAAGAGCTTTTCAAGAAACACCGATTAACTCTTGGTTTGATGCAGAGGAAGGACATTCCCATTAAAGGGGTGTGATGGAATGTAATGCTCAGTCCTTCTTCGATAATCATCATCTTTAGGGAAGGCCTACTTCATGATATTGATCTTGACACAACAAGACAAAGCACCCATAGATGCGTGCACAGACGCGTTTTTTGAACTAAATAAAAAACTTACATGCGCATCTATTTTCGCGTCTGGAGACCCGCATCTAATTGCACGTCTATATATCAGACACACGCGCGTATAGATGCACAGTTAGACACATATATAGATGCGTTTATAAACGCATTTATAGATGCGCAAGTCGAACAGACAGACGCGTATATAAACGCGTTTTTAAATGCACTGATAGATGCGCTTTATTTTTTTTTCTTTTTAAATTTTACAGAATGCTGTGTATGTTGTGTATGCTATATAGTTACAAGAATCCCATATCCACATCGTGTAATTCAATTCTTACAGCCAACCGCATTTTAATTACAATTCCAAATAAAACATTACAACTCCAAAACACAATAAAAAACACTTATTTCATTAATTTTGGACTCATATGTCTACTTTTGGACTATTCCTTAAAATCCTTCCCAACTGAAAAGTTTACTTTATGAAACTGTCATTTGAGAATCAAAAGTTTACTTTCTGGCACTATCATTTTCACATAAGACATTTCAAAATATCTCTCTACAATGTTGTACAAATAATGCAAAAACTACTATTAAATCCTAAATTTGTATTTCTTGTTTATAAGAATCATATTCTTAAAATAAAAAATCCGAGTTATTAGTTTAAATCCATGAAAAACCATGCTATTGAGGATTCACAACATTTTAAAAATGTATACATAAGAGACCTGTAAGACTCTTTTTACTTTCAATGCAGAAAACTATAACACTCTTGAATATTCAAGAAATTAAAAGGTTTATATACACATGAGACATGATGGAAGCCTCTTTTGTACTCCAAAAAATAGCAATAGCTATGCTTGCAATTTTACATTAACAACAGTAGTGTGTTCCTTCCAAGAGGGCTTCCAATCAGGAAATCTCCGGAGCATTTCCTCTTTGTATGCAATAAAAGCTTTTAAGCCTTCTATTTCACCTTTGGATTTCTCGTTGAATTCTTTTATAGGAGCCCATGTTGGATGCATTTCTTTGCTCGGGATTGAAGTTAAGAGAGAGTAAGGTTCTTCAGGTTCCCATTTTGTATCAAGAGAATAGTGCTGCCATTGCATCACTGGTTTTTCATCCTTTAAGAAAAATCGAAAATAGTGTGGAGCGCTATGACCAATCAGGGCATCACCACCTTTTTGTATGAAAGGTAGAATAAAGCTCTTCCAATCATACATCCTCTCAACCATTGAGCATATTGTTCCTTCCTTACGGCCACCAACTTGCCTCCCGCATTTTCTTATCAAGTCATCCATTGTCTCCATGTCCTTGTGTTTTAGTTCTCTTGAAACTGTGCTAAATACCTGATCGATATCCTCATGTGTGTGCCCAACCAACAAAAACCCAACTTCAATCTCATTGAAGATTCTATGAGCGATTAGCATTGAGCAAAATGCAAAGAAGAGTACATTCTTATTCTCTCGTCCGCAATTGTCTGCTTGTATTCTCAAAGTTGCTGGTAGGCGACCTTTTTCTGCATGTACATTGTGAATTGCCTTCATAATGGATGTTACAACTTGATTGCTATCGTGTAGATGCAAGGAATCAATCCATATGTCTACAAAAAACTTAAATCCATGCACTAACACTCCACATAGATGTGTCTTTAAAAAGTATTTGCCTTGTAGCTTAGGTGGAGTGTTAACGAATCGAGGTAATGTTGTTGTATTTTGATCCATACCATCTACAATAATGCACATGTACTCATTTGGGTGAGAAATAGCTTGCTCCTTCCAAAATGCATATTTTATTCTAGAATGTCGAACAAGTCCATGATGAAATTCTCTCTTTCTTTTGTAAGCTTCTTTTTGTTCTGGAGATGTTGCACTCTCAAGTGCTCGCTTTAGATCATCACAGTCATTGCACTTTGACATTTTTTGCCTCTTTGGGATTTTAACATGTCCAAAGCTTTTTTTCCAAAGAGTATACAAAGTATGAAAAGATGCCGGTGCATGCCCTCTTTGCCTCTGTGTTTCTCCAATAGAGTTAAATACTTCTTTTTTGGTCAAACCTATCGGAAGATGCATTTCTGATAGGTGGGGTTGCGGTAAAGCATTTTCATAAATGTAATCTTTCGAAATTGTTGTTGCCGCAACCGTTGAGGCTCTTGTTTTGGGCCTTCCTATGTTTCCATGAATGTTAAATTTAACTCCATACTTTGCTTTATTAGCCAAATTCCAATATGTGCCATGTGATAATCCTGTAATAATGCGATATGCATTATTGCATATACTTTTTCCATTTATAAGAGGCCTTATTTGATGTCCTGAACTTTGCCTTCTCTTATCATTTACAAGAAAGCAAGACAATCTCGTGAGTAGGTATTCATTTCTTCTGCTTCCTTTCCTTTGCCAGACATGTTCTCTACAACCCTTGATGTCATGTAAGTTAATGGATCGCATACATGTATGCTTACAGCATGTAGATCGCATTGCTTTTAGCATAACATCTTCATTCATTACTCTTATTCTCTTTGGTTGCTTTTCTGGATCTGCCTGCACTCGTTGTCTTTTCATGCATCTGTATGTCCGTTTTGGGACCTTCTGTTCATTCTTATTTGGATTTGTGTAGTTACCTTGTAAGATTTATTTGTCACGTTGTTTTCATGAGATGTTGCATCCTTGATCTTATCACTCTGACAGTCAAATACTGAATATTCCTTTGTTGATGTCATCCTTGCTTTTGATACATTCGTCAAACCATTTGTAACATTTACAAGTTCACAATCAAAGTCAAACACCGAATAGTCCTTTGTTGATCTCATCCCTACTTTTGATACAATCGTAGAACCACTTGTCACAATGGCATTAGAGTGTCCCGAATGATCTTCAAACTCATCTATTCCTGAGAGAACATCACTCATTGATGCACTTTCTATGGATTTCATAACTCCATAGTCAGTGGTGATAGAGTGTCCAGAATGATCTTCAAACTCATCTATTCCTGAGAGAACATCGCTCATTGATGCACTTTCTATGGATTTCATAACTCCATAGTCTTGAAACTCCTCTACTCCAGAGAGAACATAACTCATTATACTATCGTGCATGATTTCCATAATTCCATAGTTACCTGCTTTGACTCCAAGAACTTTATCAGTATCCATGAATCCATCCATGCTTGAAGATATAACACTTTTCACATCTTTGCCCAAGTTCTCAATGTGCATGAACTCATCCACCCCGGATAAGGCATCACTTGTGAAATATTTTTCTTTCTTGGTACCAATGAACTCATCGACTTCTGATAAGACGTCAGTGCTATAGTTGAGTGCATTGGAATCATCCATCTTTGAAGGAATAGAGCTTGGTACATTGGCATATTCTTTCAATTCTTTGATGTTGTAGTATACATTATGTTTATCATTAAAAACCACATGCCGAGTCTTTCCAATCTTTAAAAATTGCATGCTCCATCTCAAATCCTTACCTACCTCATAGTAGGGACCATCTAATGACATTGAGTTATCATCCATACCATCATCAGTAACTTTTTGAATTCTCATCTGCGCAAATGTCCAATGTTCAACTTGTTCAAATCCCAAGACTTGACCTTCTGCTACATACTTATTTGTAAATGATAACATTTGTAAAATATCTCCCACTCTAAAATCCAAAGATATGCACTTTGTATTCCTGATGACATGTGTTGGATAAGTCTCATCTCTGTCCCATGCAATAAATGCTTTGTTGGAAGTATTATAGGGCATAACATCTCCAAGGATTTCCATATCCCCACACTTATGCTTTAGCTCAACATGTGCACTAAGAATCCTTGATACGATAACCGCTACCTTATCTTCGCCAAGTCTTCTAAAGTGACAAATAGAATTTGGATCACTTTCATGGATTGTAGCAAATGCAACTACTTCTCTTTTGCAACATAAAAATCACCTCCATCCCCGGAATAAATTTTGTAGCCATCTCCTTTGTGAGTTTCCTTTGCAAACAAGCTGTAACAACCATTATAAAGAACATTAGTCTCTTCTCAATAATCTACTTTATTAATGATTTAAAAATCCAGAACGTGTTTGAAAATTAATTAGATACTAACCAATAACAACCGTAAACCAATAACAACCCTAAACCCTAAACCCTACACCGTAAACCAAAACAACCCTAAACCCTAACCAATAACAACCCTAAACCCTAAACCCTAACCACCAAACCCTAAACCCTAAACCCTAACCCCCAAACCCCAAACCCTAACTCCCAAACCCTAAACCCTAAACCCCAAACCCTAAACCCTAACTCCTAAACCCTAAACCCTAACTCCCAAACCCTAAACCCTAAACCCTAAACCCTTAACCCTAACCCCCGAACCGTAAACCCTAAACCCTAACTCCCAAACCCCAAACCCTAAACCCTAACTCCCAAACCCAAACCCAAAACCCTAAACCCTAAACCCTAACCCCCAAACCCTAAACTCTAAACCCTAACTCCTAAACCCTAGATCCTAAACCCTAAACCCTTAACCCTAACCCCCAAACCCTAAACTCTAAAACTAACCCCCAAACCCTAAACCCTATCTCCTAAACCCTAAATCCTAAACCCTAAACCCTAACTCCCAAACCCTAAACCCTAAATCCTAAATCCTAAACCCTAATCCCTAAACCTTAAACTCTAACTCCTTAACCCTAAACCCTAACCCCCAAACCCTAAACCCTAAACCCTGACTCCTAAACCCTAAACCCTAACTCCCAAACCCTAAACCCTAAACCCTAACTCCCAAACCCTAAACCCTAAACCCCAAACCCTAAACCCTAAACCCTAAACCTTAAACTCTAACTCCCAAACCCTAAACCCTACCCCCAAACCCTAAACCCTAAACCCTAACCCCCAAACCCTAAACCCTAAACCCTAAACCCTAAATCCTAAACCCTAACCCCCAAACCCTAAACCCTAAACCACCAAACTCTAAACCCTAGCCCCCAAACCCTAACCCTCAAACCTTGAACCCTAAACCCTAACTCACCAAACCCCAAATCCTAAACCCAAACCACGAAATCCTAAACCTTAAATCCTATGAGTGTTTTCAAGTAATATCATTTATTTAAGTAATAGTTTTAATTAGAATTCATAAGTAATAGTGGAATTGATAGTTGGGAGGGTGGTAGTGGGAGAAAGAGAGAGTGGGAAAGTGGAGAAAGGGAGTGTGGGAGGGTGGTAGTGGGAGAAAGGGAGAGTGGGAGAGGGAGTGGGAATGGGGGCGGTGGGGGTGGGGGTGGGAGGATGGGAGTGGGAGTGGGAGAGGGAGTGGGAATGGGGGAGGTGGGGGTGGGGGTGGGAGAATGGGAGTGGGAGTGGGAGAGGGAGTGGGAATGGGGGAGGTGGGGGTGGGGTGAGGGTGGGAAGATGGGAGTGGGAGTGGGAGGGGTGGGGAGTGGGAGTGGGGAGGATGGGAGTGGGAGAGGGAGTGGGAATGGGGGAGGTGGGGGTGGAAGTGGGAGGGGTGAGGTGGGAGGATGGGAGTGGGAATGGGGGAGGTGGGGGTGGAAGTGGGAGGGGGTGGGAGATGGGGAGTGGGAGTGGGGGATGGGGGGTGGGGGGTGGGGGTGGGAGGATGGGAGTGGGAGGGGTGAGGTGGGAGGAAAGGGTGGGAGAGTGGGAGCTGGGCAGGGGGGAGGGGAGGGGTGGGAGGGTGGTGGGGGGAGGGGGTGAAGGTGTAGGGGGAGGATGGGAGTGGGTGGGAGAGAGGGGGAGTGGGAATGGGGAAGGTGGGGGGGAGTGAGGGTGGGAGTGGGAGGGGTGGGGTGGGAGGATGGGAGTGGGAGGGGAGTGGTGGGGAAGGTGAAAGAATGGCGTGGGCGTGGGAGTGAGATGGGGGAGGTGGGGGGGCTGGGGGAGGGGGGTGGGAGTGGGAGTGGGAATGGGGTGAGGTGGGAATGGGGTGGAGGATGGGAGTGGGGGAGAGAGAGAGATATTAATAGAGAGGCCATGGGAGAGGAGATAATGTTATAGAAGGACCAATGAGAGAGAGCAACTATTCTTATATCTATCTCTCCTTCTCTCTTGTTTCTCTCATTTCCAAAAGGAAGAGCAAGAGGAGAAGCAAAAAGAGGAGGAAGAGCCACCAGCACGCCAAGCAAGCACCCCATCGATTTCCACTTTTTTCCAGGTACTTTTTTTAAAATTTGTATTCTTTGAAATTTTATTA
>NC_141623.1:31951707-32059207 GCF_047967505.1 Dipteris shenzhenensis
CAACTTACAAATGATGGACGTCTAAGGAAGAAGACAATAGATTGCTCTTTAAGAAGGTTCCATCCGTGACACATCTTGTTGGATCCTCCTCTTCTAGACTCACATGGTTGCAAATGGAAGGGGCACTAGGTCTTCATGGGGATGAAGAGAATGTTCTTGTTAATAGTGTGGAGGAGGATGGATCATCCACTTTGGGATGATCATCAAATCATGACAATGACATTGATGATGATGAAATTGTAGGTGTTGATATAGATGAGGATGTAGTTGTAGAGTGAGACAGTGTATGTACACTCTTTGGTTATGTAGCACCCTCTTAATGTTAATATTTTTTTGAATATTAGTGTATCAAGAAATTGCCAACTTTTCAATCCCAATAATGAAGTTAGCATACCATAAGTACTATACATTGTGTTTTTTTAAATTATGTAAATTTTAGCAAATTTAAAAATTACTAAGGAAAAAACTCTTAAATTTAGGACTTCTTTTTGCATCCCTTTTTTTCCATAGTAATACTATGCAATATTATTTTTAATTATTAAAAAAAAAGTATCACATTTTGCTTTTTAAAAAGGAATATTCCATTTAGTTCTCGTTTGTGTGCAATGTTACCCACTTTATATGCAATAGTGTTCCACCTCTATTGTTTATGATCTTCTATTTGATCTCCACCTCTACCCCTATTTTGTTGATGTTGATGTTGACATTGGCATTGGTGTTGATGTCCATCTCTATTTGTTGATCTAACTCTACCTTGATGTCACTTGTTTTTTAATTGCAATAAATTGAAACAAGTTTTCATAGCCTTCCCTTAATCCCTTGAGGATGAGTAGGTTACTTCTTTAGAGTCTATTATTTCACTTACATAACAAGTTGAGAGTTAGTCCTTGACTCTTAATATATGCATGTCAAGACTCATTTCTATGTCAAAAGTTTTGACTGATTTGATTCCTTAGTGATGCAATTCTATAAGTGTACTTTGATCCATGCAAAGTTGCAAACCTGCCCCATGATTCCTTTAATGTTTTTGAAGTATTGATTTGAACAAGAATAATATCTTGTACATTCTATTTCAGCAAAGTGATGGGCATGCAATCTTCTTTTCCCCTTCTTAATTGATCTTTCCCAATAGCAAGATATCTCATCTAATCAATTGGGGGTTTGGCTAGAGAAACATCTACATATTTTCCATGCATTACTTCCATGTGTCATAATGTGAGTTCTCTACCTTTATTCTTAATGTGCTTGACTTCTAGGTCAAAATGGCACTCAACACAAAGGCCAAAAAACTAAGACATGAGATCCTAAAAATAGGTAGTTTTAGGCTTCAAAACCAAATTAAGTTAGGCAAAAAACATGCCAATTTGATCCTTGGGTAGACACTCTATACAACATGTAGCACAATAGGTTTTTTAATGGAATGGAATTTTCAAATGTGGGGGATTTACAAACCATTCACTAATAGGAGGGTGTTTAAAAATACTTATATAATGTAATTATGGTACGTACATGCATGGAGAAGACATTTAAATTCAAAATCACAAAATGTATACATAAAAAGCAGGGGAAAACAATCATTTAAAGTGATTTTATGTGTTCCATGGACTTTTACAAAGCAACTACCTTAGGCTTTGATCATAAGGTCTCCATGGCATAGACTTCCTCACTGGATTTGCGTCGTTTGATCACAGAACTGACCTATGAGAAGTAGTCAGATATGGGTTTAAAGGAAAAAATACAATAAAGCACAGAAAGAACAGATGGCATGGTAATTCCATTCATATGTAGGGGTGCCCTAGTAAGGTTTGTGCTGACGTAGCCAATGACTATGTGTTACAAGGAGGGCACATGATGTCATATGTAGTGAGAAGAAAGTAAGCTAGTGGAGCAAAAGGTGTCTAACAAGCACAAATATGACATGACATGATGGCATAACATTGCTAACGTGGTTGTTGATGTCATAATGTGATGTGGTGATGTGGCATGGTAGTCATGATATAGCCAAATGTGGTAATATTGATGTGGCAAGGTGTTGTGGCAAGAAATTTATGTGGTAGATGATGAGGTGGCTCTATTAACATGGTAAGGGTGATGTATCTCTACCAATGTGGATGTTGGCTAATGCATATAATAGTGATGTGGCACCAAAATTTGGAAAGGCTAATATGTGGTGAGGTTGAGTAGAGCTGTGATAGACTTTGAGGCAACAAAATTAAGAACCAATGACACCTATCAAATATCTCATGACTCTTGGCATGTATTCAATCTTGTGCAAAGTCAAATACTACACAAATTAAACTATAGGAGCCTTAGAGGGCCTATATAATAAAACAATGGGAGATGCAATAAACATTGACAAATTTTTTGTTACATGTGGATGGAGGAAGATGACGAGCTACAAGTGTAGGAAGATAATCGTCTTTGAGGGCTTGCATGGCAATTGGAGTTGTGTTGCTACAAGCTTCAAAACACATAAGCATGGCAAATATTTTGCCACTTTGATCTCCACAAGATAGGGCTCTTTAAAGTACCTTTTAATGCATTTCACTTGAAATTTGTGGAGCTAAAAATCATGCCATGAGCTTAAAGCATGTAATGATAGCTTCAATGATTACTTAATAGGGCTTAAATGGCATAAAAAAGGGCCATGGTTGCACACATATATTAAGGACATTGTGTAAATTGCACAATATGATAAGGGCATAGGTCAAGCCCTAACCCTAAACCTTAGGGGTTTATTTACATATTTACCTTTATGTTCAATACAATGTAATGTAGATTTATCAATCTTGTGCACTGCAATCTCTAACCTCGATCTTCCAAAATGGTGTCGGAGCCACTCATCTCTATCCCCTATGAGAGAATGCAAGCTCTTACTTCCATAAAGTCACACACCCTTTCCCTTGTCAAGACACGAGACCTTATTGTTAAGGAAATTCCATCTCTTATCTATCTTATCTTATAGAGCTCATTTTCATCTCCATTGTTCAATAGAAAACTCATCAACATTCTAGTGCTCAAGCTTGAGTTGTGGCCTTTTGAGTCTTTGTGTGTCCTTTGAGAGGGATTTGTTGTGAGAAGTTTGTAATTTGATAGTTTATTTTCTATAAGGTTCATTTTCCTCATTTTTTAATGTGATTTATTCTTGAGAAATATAGTAGATTCCTCCTCTTTATGCTCCATGTTACCTTTGGCATCTGCCTAAGCTACCCACTACATCTATAATTAACAAAGCAAGATTGGACAGTGACTCCACAAGGAGACATGTCAACAACTCAACATAACCAAGGCAATCCCACGTTTCAAGAAAGGGCATGGATTGGATAGAGGAGTATAAAGATAGGAATAATATCTAAGATGGTTCGTGCATAGATGGGTTCACCACTTGAGAGGGTGCATTGATATTCTTCCTCCTCAGCCTCTTCCTCCACAAGAAACCTCAAAGCATCTCCTCCACGAATCTTTCATCCATGATCCATGTGCAAATAAGCCGCATCACACATGGGCCTTCTAGCAAGTGACGCATGGCATAGTAGCACATTAGCATTATCGATATCACATAGGCCACATCATCACTATAGTCAACATGTCATATCATTAACCACATCCTTAGTCATCTCATGAAGCCCATTCAACATGCCATGTCATCAAATCGTATAGTCAAAATATGTCATCATGCCACATCATCATGTGCCACCTAAGAACATAGTGCCACACAGACACAATTTTGTAAGCAAAATGTGAACACACTATGCCGCATCCTCATTTTTACCACTCCTTGGACAAATTTTGGTAAATTTTTCAAATCAAATGGCCCCAACGTTTTATCCTTGGGGAAGTTTGCAATGTTGTAAAAAGCGAAAATGCTCCACACCATGCTCTATATAGTGGCCATGTGCATTAGATTTGAATGTTTCCTTTTCGATAGTTCAGATCAAGCCATACTGTTGAAACCATATCCTAATTCACATTGTAGCCTCTTCAAACCCTCACATGAAATGAATGACAATTAGATATTTTTCCACAATTTATTCATTGACAATTGCCTTAGAGGAAATTGAACTCCACCATTTCAAGTTAGCCATTTCTTGAATCACTTGATTATGAAATCAATTCCCTTAAACCTATCATTAGTGCACACATGCATATAGCTAGCATACCACCTTAAAACATTTGGTAGGGGGTATCTCATCACATCAATAATACACTTGGTAGAATGGTCTTCCTTTGGATTTAGGATAGTTGCACATATTTTTACACACATGCCAACCATGTAAAGTCACATTTTTGGCTATATTTTTGGCATTGGTTCTTGCACACATACATTAATGTTGTACATCCTCTTGGATACTCTCAACACACTATCGTCATCACTTCTTTGGCACACATTCTTCCATCATGACTCAATTCAAACATTTACTAGTATGCACTCCCCTCATATTCTTGTAGGTGTGGATCATGGTCTACAAAATGATATGTTTTAAGAGGGAGTATCACTAATTGACAGGTTTAGCATGAGCTCCATAGTAGTAGCTCAGAGTATAAGCCCCACAATGGTAGCTCACAATTTTTTCATGGGTAGACACTCTCAACGGCACAAAAGTGGCCTCTATCATAGAGCACCAGACAATCTCTATTATGGAGCTATTCATAGTCAGATCATACTGATGATATACTAGTCATGACTCTATCATGGAGCTATTCACAATCAGATCATATTGATGATATACCAGTCATGACTCTAGATGAGATCCATGAGTGGAAAATATAACTCACCTAAAAGTTTTGTTGCCAAAGGGTATGTAGTGGTACATTATTCCGATTGTCATCTCATTGATTCTTGAGATAATGGGCACTAATGTACCTTATACTACTTTGGGTCAAACTCCACATTTTGGTCATGCACACTTGTATGCAACCCTTCATCATGAGGCACTTCCATTTACAATAGCACTAGCTAGTTCTAGTGATCTAAACTGATGTCACATGCATTCATGGATTGATTCCATCTATTTTTGCACCAAACGATGTAGATATGTAGTAACATTGTAGCAATGACCATGCAAAATTGTAGGTAATTTCTTAGTATGAGGCTCTCACATCTCTAGTAGCATGCAGAGATACATACCCTGGCACATCTAGCACCTCAATTGATGGCATTCTAGAATCCATCATTGATTCATTTTCCTCTACCGTGAAGCATATCATATCCTTGGATTTAGTTCTACTTCCACCAATTGTGATAAGTAGATCAATCATTAGGACATTATGACATCATCTCAATTATGTTGCATTGCATCAAGGTCTCCCCCAATTCACCATATAGTGTACTTGAATTTTGTTATCATCACCACCTTTGATCAACAAATCATTTCTCAACATGAGGATTTTATTCATCAATGCAATTGACATTATCAAGTTTAGCCATAGAGAAACCTAGGGTACCTCAGTGTTCCAAGATGCATTTATGGCTATAGTATGTAGTCCATACTTGGTGCAAATTAGTAGAATAGAATTCACTATATCACATGCCTTTGGGACATCTTATATAGTTTTCAATGTATTTTAAATTTTTAGCCTTCATAATGTCAACTCCTCCTATAATAGATGCTATATCTGGTTTTGACTGATGTTCAGCCATGTATAGCACATATTGTCTTTAGCTCATGGTAGTTGAGCATACATACGGAAGAATGTCATGCCTGTTATCTTTTGGGAGCATTCAATAGAGGATATTACCGTACTTGGAAATTTGTCCCTACTCTATGCAATACTAAGACCACTTTGTCCATAGTAACTATGTAGTCTTCTATGACCCTGCATCCTACTATAGATGTTACTCTATGCCCCTTGGGTCACTTTGTCCATAGTGACTATGTAGTGTTTTATGACCTTGCATCCTACTATAGATGTTACTCTACTAGGGCATACCTCAATAAATGCTATCAATTCTTTTGGGTTGATGACTCACCTATTTGTCTCACAACCTTTTGGATTATGTCTTCATAGATGCACCAATCAGATTTACATTCGAATGCAACTTTCATAGATCAGTTGCAAAATCCAGAGAGACTTGTAACATGCTTAGCATGTAGTCATGCACACATTCATGTAGTCATCGATTGATTGACCAGATTGTGATCCAAGTAGACTTCTTTCTTTTTGGTATACTTCCATCTTCCCTTCGGCCTAATTTTTGGGTTTTGTTTCCAAAAGAGAAGGATGATCTACAACTTAAGAGGGGGAATTGTGCAATCTACTAAATTTACTCATTGTAAAAAATCCTATTATTTTGCCATTGTTCTCACACATGCACATACTACTGTAATATCTTTAGATTTCTTGCTTAGTTTTGGTTGATATCATATGCACCAAACAAAATCCAAAAAAATATCTTGTACATGCACCTTTACTTACGTAGTGAGATTTGAGAGAGTGTAAATTGCACCAATTATAAGGGCAAGGGGCCACACCATACCATAAGTACAAGTACCTCCCCCCCCCCCCTCTCTCTCTCTCTCTCTCTCTCTCTCTCTCTCTCTCTCTCTCCCTCTCTCTCTCTCTCCCTCTCTCTCTCCTCCCTCGCTCCCTCCCTCCGTCCCTCCCTCTCTCCCTCGCCTCTCTCTCTCTCTCTCTCTCTCTCTCTCTCTCTCTCTTCCCTCTTGCCTCTCCCCCTCCCTCCCCCCCTCTCGCCCTCTGTCCCCCCCTCTCCCTCTCCCTCCCTCCCCCTCTCTCTCTCTCTCTCTCTCTCTCTCTCTCTCTCTCTTTCCCATAATGTACCTCTATTACCACAATTACTAATGGATGAGATAAAGCTTCAAAACAACATATTTTTCTCTCTAAAGCTTCATTTCAAGAGATATTTTGAACCAAAATGAATGGAAGACTCTCCAGTATGCCAAGGATCAAAGAGTATCCTTTTAAAAAGGCAACTTAAGCTCTCATAAAGAGAAAAGGAGGGAGTGGAGAGAGAGAATTAGTAGCACACACACATAACTAACACACATTTAGTTGAAAGAATGAATATAGACAAATTCCCATCACTTTTAGTGCTAGAGTTAGGGTTAGTGTAAGTCCTATTTTAGGACTCTCTAGCTGTTAGTGTCTATTTACATTTGTGCATGATACTGAGATGGCTCCTCAACACTAGTAGTTTTGTATTAGATACATTGGGGAATATGAGAAACTATCTATCTAGATGATAGTTATGTCAAGGGAAGAAAAATACCTTCATTTGGGAAGAAGCCTAAATAAAAATTTTGGAAATCTTAAAGTGTCTTTAGCTGTAACTTTAATGTTGAAAGTAGTGGTACCCAATGAATCATTTGTGGTTGACCTGCTAGTACTGTTGCAGTAGGGGTAGGCACTTGCAAAGTGCTTCCAATGGAATTTGAGTGTGAAAAGCTAGAGAACACACAATAAAATTACTCAACATATAAGAACGAGATGCATGCTATTAGTCTAAGTGCGTACATTATTTATAAGATGACAAATTTAAATCATATCTAGTTATGAAAGAATCAAATGGATTTGTAAATATTTAGAGCTCAAGGAAAGAAAAACTTAATGGGCTTAATCTAATGCATTTCTTATCAACGTATCATAAAGAAAGTGTCATGTGGTAGTAGTCTTCCTTATTTGAATGCCAATGGCTAATGTGTTGATTTTTGCTCAACTTCAAAATGATTTGCTAGAGCTCTTCAAAGGAAAATATGAACATGGTGCTCTATTTCTAAAATATGGAAATGCATTAAAGAGAGGAGCCCAAATAATTAAGAGGGTTTCAATAAGGGGTCCCATGGAAATGAAAATACAATAGAGGTGGAAGGCTTAAATGGAAAAGGTATATCATTAAAAATAATTGGCTACTCTATGAGGGAAGTGTGTGTGTGTCCTAGGTATCAATGACATTAGTGCCCAATTCTTTATGAATGGCATTGATAGTTCGAGTTCTAGATACCCAAAAATAGACAAGTACACTTTTAGAAAGGTTACCTTAGTAGTTTAGAATGAGGTGGGACATCCAAGATCATGTAGTAAGGTGCCAGTGCTAGGTTCATATGATCTAAAGGCAAGAGGATTACTACATCCTTTAGGGATGCCCGATGCTAGAAACCACAAATTTCAAAAAACTTTTTGCACTTCTGGAAAGGTGGCCTGGAATGAATAGGGACATCCAAGACTATATAATAAATGCCAAAAGTCCTAGTCCTCCTTAGATCTGAGCACATAAGGCTATGTAGGCTATTACATCCTTTAGAGATCCATATCACAAATAAAAAATTATCTATGTTTGATTACAAGGTGCAAGATTGTGTGTAGGCAAGGGTAGGGGGGGTCCTCTATTAGAGAAATCACATACAACAAAGGAAATTTCAAAAACCCTTAACTAGAATATGGTATTTTAAGTCATTTTACTAGAAAGCTCAAAGGTTTAACCTAGAAAAGGAAGTTTGAAATTTTTACAAAATCATCTAAAAGCATTTATACATAAACTCTAAGTAAAACACGGCATTCAAATAACCCCTCTTATTGAAGATTGATTCTATAGTTACATGTATTTACTTAACCCCTATAAGAGGGGGTAGGGGAGTCCCTTTATTAGACATATCACATGCAATCAAGGAAAGTAAAAAACCCTGACTTGTATATGGTATTTATGTCTTCTTTATTAGAACAATCAAATACTTAACGCAAAAGAAGAAGTTTGAATGTTGTCCTAAAAAGAATATAGAAAACCTCCCTTATATGGAATTTAATGGGATTTTTTATCATCAATGCAATGACCTTCACAAATACATAGTTAATTTCCATGTCTGTATGGAGACACTGAACATGGTGTTCTGCATAGAACAGGGTGAAGGAAAGATAAGGAAAAGGGTGGAATGGAAAGTGACATGGGAAACGTGTAGGCATTAATACAAGAGAAGCAAGAGGCTCATAGCTTATTGAAATGGTAATTGCAATTACAAGAGTGGTGAGGAGGAATGGAGCTTGTCATATCAAGAAAATAGCTCTCCTTTCAAAGCCGAAATTCACCTCAATTAATTGACCTCCCACATGCATAGTGTGAATTGGGGTATTTAACTTGTGACCAAAGAGGCCATGCATGCTCAATGGCATGTGATAACTCTTTCCATCATTTTTCCACATAAATCAAAGCTTAATCTCTAAATGTAAGATGCCCTTTCATGCAATGCTATGTAATAAAATTATGAAACCTTCTTCAACCAATTTTAGAAATTTTGCATGTAAAACGTAATTTGCATAGGACCCAATCTTTGATAGCATTGAGCCATGCTCTTTGCATCAATTTTTGGTAGATTCATTCTATGCTCGATCAATGTCCAAATCCTCAAATAATGATTGCTTGTTGCAATCAAGCTAGGAATTTTTAAGATGATTCTTGAAATTCTCGCCCGTCTACCTTGAAAAAGCATTAAATTAAATTGCTTAGGAGTAGTATTACCATTTCCTTAGGCAAAGGTATTAGAGCAACTTCATCATGTAGAATTTGTCTTTGGACCCCCCCACCTCTGTTTCTATGTCATCATCTATTTATAACAATGTTGTTGATGTAGAGCTAAACTCTAGATCATCTTGTTCCTTGGTTTCGGGTTACACTAGGATCTTTTCTTTGGAGGAGACAAAGACAATCTGTTTTGTCTTCCGAGAACTAATTGCATCACTATCTTCTATCCAAGGTCAAACCAAGATAGCTAAATATCTCCTACATATATCTATAATGTCTACGACATGTAAATGCATAGTGGTTTCCAATCTGTTCACTATGATTGGAAGATCTTTATGAATCCTAAAGGAGTGAGCCTTCTAACCTCAGCTACTTTGATGTGTATCGAAGATGTTTTGGTACAACAAGGATTCAATTTTGTTGTACTGCTAGGTACTATGATGTTATAAGCTACTCCTCAATCAACACGAGCATCCTTAATACAACAATTATCAATTACCACATCGACTACATGAGAATAATGTTTGATATTTTTTGAGATGGATGAGTTCTCATTTTCCCCTTATTTTTGGACTTATGAGTGGACAACTCTTGCCTTAGTCACACTCAGTGTAAGGAGTTAGAGAAGCATGATTTTGACTAGCTGACATGCAATATCTTCCACAACTGAATAATCCCATTATCTTGCACCAAGACAAAAGTTGATTAGTGGCCTAATATTGTCTTTGGAAACTTGATACCTTCTCTTTTCTCATTGAGGACGTCAGCATATCTGTATTTGCCATCATAGGGGGTCCCAAGGCTATTACCTTCTTTTTGGGCCCTTCTTAGCCTAGTTCTATTTGATGGTTCACATTCTTCTTTTCTTGCTTTGAAGCTAAGAGTCTTCGCATTGGAATCCTCAATATTTGATTCTATGGGAAGTTTTGCTTGTGTTGCATTAGGCATTCAATGTAGTAGTATGCTGTCTTCTAACACCAATGGCACATCATGTTAGCATGATCTTGTTATGCCCGACTGACTTGATTCTAAATCTCAACCATTTCATGGTTGGACAGAAGTCATTTAAAACTTTGGCTCTTAGATTTACTGAAGTTTCCTCTAGGATTTAGATAGGGGAGGGGGCAAGAGGGGGGCCTTGTGATCAAGCTTGAGGGATCATACTTGTGGAGTGTGTTCTAACTTCTACACTTTGTGATAAAGACATAGGGAGATTCCTTACTTCAAGATCAGAGCGCACTTTGTCATACTTGTACACTATCTTTTGCTCTCGCACCATCATCTCTAGGTTCTTCCACTTGATCTTTAAGTGAAACTCATCATGCGCTCCTGATCCCATGAGACAACATGCATTGAGTCATTCCATAATGAAATCTTCATTATCTACATATGTGGCAAGTAGACAATTCTAGGAGAGTGGCAACTCGATCCAAATATCCTTAAGCTAGATTCCCCGTCTTCTTCCCTCAAGCTTGCCACCAGTAGATATACTTTTTAGGTTCTTCAACTTTGTCAAAATACTCAACACATGTCATAGTGAAATGTGACCAATTTTGTCAGGTACCATCGACCTATTTTTGTATTAAAGTTGTGCCAAATTTGAAACCTTCTAGGAACATGGATTGCACCAAAAACCATCTACCCTCCATGAGAAAATTCAAAGGGATGCAATGATTCTTGAAAGCAACAAGCCATTCTTTTGGATTTTCGTCCATGCATTCGTTGGTGAAGAAAAGAGACAAATTTGCAAAATAAAGGAAAGATAGTACAATGACTTCTTCTATTGAGTAGCTTGATAGTTCATTAAGTTTTTACTAAGTACAAACAAAAGGCCCTTTATCAATGCTAGAAGATGACTTCTTCCATTGAGTAGCTTGATAATTCATTAAGATTTTAATGAGTACAAACAAGAGGGCCTTTGTTAATGCTAGAAGATGAAGAGCCTAATCATCTCCTTTTCCTTCTTTAATTTCCTATAGCCTCTATGCCATCTCCTTTAGTGGTGGCAATTTAGTGTTGGTGGATGATTTTGACAAGCACTTGCAAGATGTTTGTGGATGATAATTGGCTATGTATGACATCCATGTGTAGCACCTAGGGGCTAGGGACCAGGTAGGGAACACTAGCTTTTTAATTTTTAATGCAAAAGCATGAAAAAGGCCTAAAAACAAGGGAATTGGGCATTTCACCCTTGCTTGAACAAAAAGGCTTGATTTTTTACTAAAAAGATGGAGACACTTGGTTTGAGGAGCAAGGGATCTAATAATGAACCTGCGAAGCTATTTTTAGCATGAAGAAGGTGCTAGAACCCATCCAACAATAGCCCAACTCTATCTTTGTGGAGTTTGGCTTCTTTGGATGCCAAAAAGCAGGTTCAACTTCAACTATAAAATAGAAAAAAGGAGCGCTCACTTTAAAGTAATCAGCTTGCTTCTCTTTTCGGTTGCTAGAGGTGGTGGCTCTCTTCTTGGAGAAAGCAGGAGAAACTAAAGAAATTGAGTTTGGGGCATCTGCACTTTGAATTCAGCTCTTAGTTTATCTAAAGAGTTGAATATCAGATTGAGAGCTACACTTTGTGTTTTTTACTTCGTCTCAATCCGAGGTTGTGGTGAAAAGTTATGGACAAATTCATAGACAGCAACTGTGTAGGAAGCAAGTCGGCTCTTCTTGTACGGCTTCGCCAAGGTGGTGTCATCTGAGGAGTAGTGGTGAGCAGAGCATCTTCTATTTGTGGCTATACCTCTGATATATTGGTTCCTCCTCATCCTTTTCACCTCTTTCTCTATTGTCTATTCATCGTGAGATTGTCTTTGAGCAGTGGTTGATTTCTTGCATTCTCGGTTTTTTGTTTCTTGAGAAGAATTTGTGTAGAGAAACTGTGGTGTTACAACCTTTAGTGATTGTGGTAGTTGTGAGCCTCATGTGAGCTGGTTGTGTTGGCGGTGTGATGCCAAGCCGAGTGTGCGCTCATCTATCTTTTCCCAGCATCCTTATTTTTTTGACAGTACACCAACACAAGTATGCATACATCCCAAGTTTCATAGTAATCCAAAATGAATAAGAGATGCGATCTCCTTTGGTGGTATCCAATTCTACATCCTTCTTTTCTCGACATTATACCTACACAAGTATGCATACATTCCAAGTTTTATGGCAAAATAGGAAGAATGAGATGGTAAGGCAAGATGAAGGCATTGTTAACTTGTCAAACACCAAATAAACTCACAATGTTTACTGATGACTAATTTTTATTCCAAATAAGATGATTACATGTAGCTCATAATGTGTTACGAAAGGTTAATTTGGAAGAAAGGGAAGCTCTGGGTGAAACATGGAGTAATGAGGACACTCTATTTGAAAGATAGCAATGGCATCATTGAGAGGCTTGGCACATCCACAAATTAGATCCAAATGCAAGGGCTAGAAAGATTACATACTTTCTTTTCCAAAACAATCTAAATTCTTTTGGAAAGAAGTTATAAGCCTTAAATTCAAATTGATGGCCCTAACATTTTTACACCACATTACTCGTATAGGCTGGACATGGATAGGGCTACCACATGTCAGAGGATGGAGAGAAGTTATAAGCCATCAATTCAAATTGATGGCCCTAATATTTTTATACCACACTACTCATATAAGCTGGCCACGTAGGGCTACCACATGTTAGAGGATGGAGAGATGATAGGAAAAGGGTAGGATAGAGGGGGAGTCATGAGGGAGAAGCATCAAGAAGGCTACAAGTTGCAACAAAGGGGAAGCAATCCCCAGGTGGGGGTGGCGGCGGGTAGAGTAATGGGGAGGCTATAAGGGGAGGCAATATAGGAGGAGAGAGAACTAAGTGAGAAGAGGGGGACTAAGTAAGTCGAGAGAGGGGTCCCCACAAAAATGAGAGAGAGAGAGAGAGAGAGAGAGAGACACACACACACACACACACACATACATACATACATACATACATACATACATATATATATATGTAGTGAGAGAGAGAGAGAAATAAATAGATAGACAGATAGATGGATAGATCATATGTTAACAATAGATACATTATGTTCGATGGCAATTAAACTTTGTTCAAATGATTATTACGTGATTGAAGACTATGCAATAGGATGAAACACAACTAAACCCTTCTATTGAAAATGATTATTATGTGATTGAAGACTATGCAATAGGATGAAACACAATTAAACCCTTCTATTGAAAATGACAGACCTAAACCCTATGGGTTTTTTTGGCTAATCCAATCAAAAGGAAACGACTCGACTAAGGACCCTAAAAACTAAGGCAGCTAGTTGCTACAAGACACAGACCAAGGCTCGAGGCCTTCACGACAAAGAGAAGGAGGCGATCATCATCTTCAACACCTATATACTGCCTCAGCTAAACCACCATGCAACACGCCCAAGTCTGTAGAGAGCTCCAAAAGACACTTGCCACTTGTAGAATTCCAGGAAGCTTTGCCCATAGTCCTCCAATCGATCCTAGCTCTCTTGCATGGCTCTTCCAACAAGCTAGCTTAGTAGACCAATCCTGTAGAGCCACGTGGAGTAGCTCTAGAAAAGGAGTCGCCCTAGAAGATCATCACGCTAACATATCCCTTGATCTGAATAGGGAGATAACAAAAAATTGGACATCATAGTCCCAGACATCCTAATCCTGAATAAAATTGAGGCATCAAGCCTGATAAAGAACTTGTTATCTAGCATCATAGCTAAACACTGGCATCGAAGCCAAAAAAGCTCATCAACCATCTCCTCAAAACTTCTAATCTGAAAACTCGCTAGACTTCAAAATCCCACTCCTGATCTGCTGGCATATTGTCTCAGACAAACCCCGCTATCTCATTTGTTGAGGAGATTCATCAACTGCACAAGCACTCATTTTTCCTCGCTTTGACTCCTTATCCTTTTGTTTCTTATTGCAAAATCGCTCTATATGGCCAGGCTTTCCACAATAATAACAGGCACGCTTATCTTTACTTGTAAATCTTTTATCCTTCACTGCATACACAGTATCCCCAGTGAACGTGTTTTCCTCATGCTTTTCCTCTTCCATAAGAAGTCCCATGCATTCGATGAAATCCGCCTCATCATCGTAGAATGCGTGATGTCTCAAATTATCTGGAGGGAGGCTTTTCAAAAGGATTGCCTTTTGATCTTCATCTTCTATCTTCGATCCAAGATCCTGGAGCTGCTTCAGCACAGACTGCATATGATTTAAAAAGGTGGCGAGATCCTCACTATCATCCATATGTAAATCATACAATTGTTGTTTCAAATTGGCTCTCAAATGGCGCATCTTAACCCCGAATAGTGCCTCAAGAATTATCCAATTTGCTACAGTAGACTTCGACAATTCTAGGTGGTGAAAATACTCCTCTCCTAGAGCACGGCCCATCATGCCCATGGCTTTGTCACTCTTCTGCTTCCTCCAAGCCTATTTCTTAGCTTCTCATGAGGTCGGTTCCTTCTCCATGCTAGACACAACATCCCACACTCCCTTCTACATGTACCATAGTTTGGTGGGAGAAGTTGCCAAATAGCAAAATTTCTCCCATTAAACTTCACAAATGAGGCCTCAGATTTTGTCTTTTTTACCATCTCCATAAATATGTGAAATAAGACCCAATTGGTCTTGGAAACAAGCTTTGGCCAACACGTCTAGAGCCGATCTTCTTCTTTGATTGCACCTACTTCTAGGTCTTCTCAACTGCTTTGGAAACACCAAGAAGCGACTCTCAGATCTTCGAGCAAATCCTCTTGACATGCATGCAATCCTTGTGAACTTGCATCATTCCTCTCAAATACAAAACAATCAATCCCGCTTTGATACCACTGATGGTAATTAAAATTTGTTCCAATGATTATTACATGATTGAAGACTCTGAAGTGGGATGAAACAAAACCAAACCCTTCTATTGAAAATGATAGGCCTCAACCCTAGGGGTTTGTTGGCTAATACAATCAAAAGGAAACAACTTGACTATGGACCCTAAAGACCAAGGCAGCTAGCTGCTACAAGATAGAGACCAAGGCTTGAGGCCT
Organism: Dipteris shenzhenensis; assembly: GCF_047967505.1. Classification (NCBI taxonomy): domain Eukaryota; kingdom Viridiplantae; phylum Streptophyta; class Polypodiopsida; order Gleicheniales; family Dipteridaceae; genus Dipteris; species Dipteris shenzhenensis. The sequence goes on from NC_141623.1 coordinate 31,967,230, forward strand.
TCACGACAAAGAGAAAGAGACGATCATCTTCAACACCTATATATCGCCTTAGCTAAACCTCTTATATATTGGTTCTTCCTTATCCTTTGCATCTCTTTCTCTATGGTCTATTCATCATGAGATTGTCTTTAAGCAATGGTTGATTTCTTGTGTTCTTGGTTTTTTGTTCCTTGAGAAGAATTTGTGTAGAGAATCTCTGGTGTTGCAACCTTTGGTGATTGTGGTAGTTGTGAGTGTCATGTGAGCCGGTTGTGTTGGTGGTGTGGTGCCAAGCCGAGTGTGCGCTCATCTATCTTTTCCCAGCATCCTTATTTTTTTGACATTACACCAACACAAGTATGCATATATCCCAAGTTTTATAGTAATCTAAAATGAATAAGAGATGCAATCTCCTTTGGTGGTATCTAGTTCTGCATCCTTCTTTTCTTGACATTATACCTACACAAGTATGCATACATTCCAAGTTTTATGGCAAAATGGGAAGAATGAGATGGTAGGCAAGATGAAGGCATTGTTAACTTGTCAAACACCAAATAAACTCACAATGTTTACGAATGACTAATTTTTATTCCAAATAAGATGATTATGTGTAGCTCATAATTTGGTACGAAAGGTTAATTTGGAAGAAAGGGAAGCTCTAGGTGAAACATGGAGTAATAAGGACATTCTCTTTGAAATATATCAATGGCATCATTGAGAGGCTGATTTAAGTTTGCATATCCACAAATTACCTCCAAATGCAAGGGCTAGAAAGATTACATACTTTCTTTTCTAGAACAATCTAAATTCTTTTGGAAAGAAGTTATAGGCCTTCAATTCAAATTCATGGCCCTAACATTTTTATACCACATTACTCGTATAGGCTGGGCATGCATAGGGCTACCACATGTCAAAGGATGGAGAGGTGATAGGAAAAGAGTAGGATAGTGGGAGGGTCATGAGGGAGAGGCACCAAGGAGGCTACAAGTTGCAACAAAGGGGAATGTAGTCCCGAGGTGGGGGTGGTGGGTAGAGTGATGGGGAGGCTATGAGGGGAGGCAATATAGGAGGAGAGAGAATTGAGTGAGAATAGGGGGGCTAAGCAAGTAGAGAGAGGGGTCACCATGAGAAAGAGAGAGAGAGAGAGAGAGAGTATTAAAATCTACCGATGGTTCTATGATGTTGATAGAAAACCTAATATAATGAGAAAAAAGGGTGGAGCTACTAAATGCGTATCCTAACCCATGCGAGAGAGAGAGAGAGAGAGAGAGAGAGAGAGAGAGAGAGAGAGAGAGATTCTGAGGTGAGAGAATAAGAGGGTGGTCATAGAGAGATGAATGGAGATAGGGGATGGTGAGACTAAGGGGGACAATTTACAATAGCAACAATTATAGCTGGGGAAGGGCAAGAGACACAGAGAGAGAGAGAGAGAGAGAGAGAGAGAGAGAGAGAGAGAGAGAGAGATTTTGAGGTGAGAGAATAAGAGGGTGGTCATAGAGAGATGAGTGGAGATAGGGGATGATGAGACTAAGGGGGACACTTTATAATAGCAACAATAGCTGGGGAGGGGCAAGAGAGAATCTAGTGACAGGAAGAGAGATGTGGGCGAGGGAATGGAAGAGGCTACAAGGAGTGGTCCATGAGGTGAGGGAAGTAGGGAAATAAAAGTAAGGGAATGGATACACGGACCGAATTATACATACATACATACATATATTTATACACACACACACACACACACACACACATACATCATACATACATACATATATATAATGAGTGAGTGAGTGAGAGAGAGAGAGAGAGAGAGAGACAGACAGAGAGACAAAGAGACAGAGAGAGAGAGAGAGAAAGAGAGAGAGAGAGAGAGAGAGAGAGAGAGAGAAATAAACAAATAGACAGATAGATGGATAAATCATATGTTAACAATAGATACATTATGTTTGATGGCAATTAAACTTTGTTCAAATGATTATTGCATGATTGAAGACTACGCAGTACGATGAAACACAATCGAACCCTTCTATTGGAAATGATAGGCCTCAACCCTATAGGGTTTGTTGGCTGATATAATAAAAAGGAAATGACTCGACTGAGGACCCTAAAATCTAAGGCAGCTAGCTGCCATAAGATGCAGACCAAGGCTCGAGGCCTTCATGACAAAGAGAAGGAGTGATCGTCTTCAACACCTATATACCACCTCAGTTGAACCGCCATGCAACATGCCCAAGTCTCTAGAGAGCTCCAAAAGACACTTTCCAATTGTAGACTTTCAGGAAACTTCGCTCGTAGTCCTCCAACCGATCCTAGCTCTCTTGCATGGCTCTTCCAACAAGCCAGGTTAGTAGACCAATCCTGTAGAGCCACGTGGAGTAGCTCTAGAAAAGGAGTCGCCCTAGAAGATCATCACACTAACATATCCCTTGATCTAAATAGGGAGATAACAGAAAATTGACATTATAGTTCCAAACATCCTAGTCCTGAATAAAACCGAGGCATCAAAGCCTAATAAAGAACTTGTTATCTAGCATCATAGCTAAACACTGGCATCGAAGCCAAAAAAGCTCATCAACCATCTCCTCAAAACTTCTAATCTAAAAACTCGTTGGACTTAAAAAGCCCACTCCTGATCTGGCATATTGTCTGAGACAAACCCTGCTATCTCATTTTATCGAAGAGATTCATCAACTGCACAAGCACTCGTTTTTCCTTGCTTTGCCTCCTCATCATTTTGTCTCTTATTGCAAAATCAATCTATATGGCTAGGCTTTCCACAATAATAACATGCGCACTTATCTTTACTTGTAAATCTTTTATCCTTCACTACATATGTAGTATCCCCAGTGAACGTGTTTTCCTCATCCTTTTCCTCTTCCATAAGAAGTCCCACGCAGTCGATGAAATCTGCCTCATCATCTAGACGTAGAATGTGTGCTGTCTCAAAATATCTAGAGGGGAGGCTTTTCAAAAGGATTGCCTTCTAATCTTCATCTTCTGTCTCCGATCCAAGATCCTAGAGCTACTTCAGCACAGACTGCATACGATTTAAAAAGGTGGCAGGATCCTCACTATCATCCAAATGTAAATCATACAATTGTTGTTTCAAATTAGCTCTCAAATGGTGCATCTTAACCCCGAATAGTGCCTCAAGAATTATCCAATTCGCTGCAGCAAACTTCGACATTTCCAAGTGGTGAAAATACTCCTCTCCTAGCCATCATGCCCATGGCTTTGTCACTCTACTTCCTCCATCTTCTCTTGAGTTTAATTCCTTCTCCGTGCTAGACACAATATCCCACAGTCCCTTCAGCATGTACCAAACTGTAGAGTTGCCAACTAGCAAAATATCTCCCATTAAACTTCACAAACGAGTCTTCAGTTATCGTCTTGTTTATCATCTCCATAAACACATGAAATAAGACCCAATTGGTCTTGGAAACAAGCTTTGGCCAACACATCTAAAGCCGATCTTCTTCTCTAAATGCACCTACTTCTAGGTCTTCTCAACTGCTTTGAAAACACCAGGAAGCGACTCTGAGATCTTCGAGCAAATCCTCTTGACATGCATGCAATCCTTGTGAACTTGCACCATTCCTCTCAGCACCAAACAATCAATCCTACTCTGATACCACTGACAGCAATTAAACTTTGTTCAGATGATTATTATGTGATTGAAGACTATGTAGTAGGATGAAACACAACCAAACCCTTCTATTGAAAATGATAGGCCTCAACCCTACGGGGTTTGTTGGCTAATACAATCAAAAGGAAACGATTCGTCTAAGGACCCTAAAGACTAAGGCAGCTAGCTACTACAAGACACAAACCAAGGCTTGATGCCTTCATGACAAAGAGAAGGAGACAATGTCTTCAACACCTATATACCGCCTCAGCTAAACCGCCATGCAACATGCCCAAGTCTCTAGAGAGATCCAAAAGACACTTGCCACTTGTAGACCTTTAGACCAAAAGTAATGTGGTCACTACATGATGATTTCATTAAGAAACCAATCTAGATATTTCTCGAAGGCTATGCATGAAAATAATAGTTTCAAGGCATACAAATGTACAAAACAATGACTCGTTGCCATGGTTAAGCTATAATATTTTTAAGAAATATAAATGTACAACACAATGATTTGTGGCCATGAAGCTATTTATAGTTTGGATTGTTGGAAGATGTTTGCTGTCATGGTGGGTGAATGCCTAGCGAACCCAATAGATTGGAGTTGTATTATATATCCTCCTAGTCTATATAGAATGACATAGTTGTTCATGTCTCAACCAAGGAAGTACATGAAAGCTCAAAGCATTTATATGGCTACATATTTTGATATTAGTATAAGAACGTGAGAGAAAGAGAGATAGATAGATAGATAGATATATTAACGTCTCTAAAAGGCCAAACGGCCTATGAGACTAAAACAGTTGATACATCTGCTAGTGTTGTCTCATCAAAGAGAACAACAAAATAAATAACCTAAAGGCTGAGAGCTACTAAAGATACTTATAGTCAGAGGGACTGCAAGTGACCTAAAACTAATGAAATATCAAGCAAGTATTTACTAAAAGTACCAATTGATCAGCATAGGCAGAAAGCTAATCAATAAAAAGGTTGCACTCTTCTTATGTCAAAAATCCCAATCATGGGCAGCTCTAGGATCTCATAACTCGGTGCCACACGTTTTCGGTGTTTGGCAATGATGGCACAGATTCGATGAAGATATGGGTGTCGGGCATGGGTCTTGGTAACCTGGATATGGTGATGGCTCGATCCAAAATCACACCACTAGAGTGTGGCAATCTGCCTGTGTGTGATAAGGTGGTGGTAGCGCCAAGGGTTTCTGATGGCGGGGAGGGCATAAAACTAGCTAAGGTGCTGGCAGTGAAGAAGTCTTGTGTACTTTGCCTAGGTGGGGCTGGTCTCAGCTATCTGTCTCCCAACAAAGTCTCTCTATGTTGTCACTTGAGCTATGATAAAAACAAACCCAAGCATTTTTTATCCTCGTACTCCATCACGCTACGGAGTGGGCCAAATCCCTTTCTGAATAGACAGTGGTATCTTCCTCGGATTTCATAATATACCGTGCATCTACATATGTAATGCTCCTCTGTCTCCTCCTCCTGCTAGCATAACTGACATATCCGATTCTGAGGGGCTGTGTGGGTGTATCTCCCTATCTCTATTCTCAACTGATGTGATGAGGTTCTAATTTGGCCAATAATACTACGTAGCCCGTGAGATAGGTGTATGTCCATGTATGCTGGCTGGCTATAAGTTCATCTGGAGATAAATGAAGAAAATGGCTCTGGTAGTGTGCCATCTTCTTCCCTAAGGATCATGTGGTCTAGTCCAGGTTCTCTCAGTCTCCAACTTGACAATATCAGATCTAATGATCTTGTTTCAATCATGGCGAGACAAGTCTAACTTGGGATAATCCAAACTGTATTAAAAGGGTAGGAGTGCATCCATTGTCAACTCATACTCTACAAGCCATCTCTATAGCTGAGCATACCATCACCATGTTTGACCCTCCTCTGCTAGCTACCTGGATGATATGATAGCCAACCGTGCATATCTGGAGCCAAGTAGATCCCACAATCTATGTATGCAAGCTACAGCCTGGTTGGAACAGAGCCTCAATCACTAGTGGAGCAGCTGCTAATTCAACTCGTATTATCGGATGTGGTACAGATGACTTGCTTTGGATCATGCGGGCAATCAATGTCACTAATGGCCTTTCCAATCTCCTCCACTCAGTTGCACCCCCTACACTGGGGCCCCATATAGCTGCACCATAAAATAGTGTGGGCACCACCAATGTCTCAAACAACCATAATTTTGTGCATGGCTCTTAGAACTATACATGTGCACACTGTCTCTCTAGTGCCCCCAAAGCTGCATAGCCTCTATCCAATCTGGCATCAATCGTGGCTCTCAGTGAAAATTGTGGACCGAAAAAGATCGCCCCGAGGTACACATAAGATCGTACCTGCTCTATTGTCTTACCTTTGAAAGTGAACTGTTGTGATGTGCGCATCACCCAAGCCTGTGTAGTATTAAATACCATCACCTTGGTTTTCCCAAGGTTTACTGTTAGATCGCTATCCTCACAAAAAGCATGTAGTGCATCTAAATGTCTTTGTAATCCTTCTAGAGATTCTGCAATCAAAACTACATCACCTGCACAGAGCAGTAAGGGTATCAACATTCCTGCTAGGCTGGCTCCGGGTCCTCCTATCTTGTTGATATACTCTGAGAGCTCATCAATGTATATGCCAAATAGTGTGGGAGAGAGAGGGCACCCCTGCTTCACTCCAATAGTAATCATAACTGCATCTGATAGCCCTGTACGTGCTCTAACTCGGCCCATCACTGTCTCATACAAGGCATATATCCCCCACTGCATCTCATGTGATACTCCAATATCCTGTAGTCTTTGCATCAGCATGGTCCATGGGATTGTGTCAAAGGCTTTGCGGAAGTCTACAAAGCAACAATATATCCTTTTATGATGATGTTTGCCTTCCTCTATAAGTGCCCGGAGAGTCAGGATGTGATCCAAAGTGGTATAACCTCACCTGAAACCTACCTGTCCTACCTCTCTGTCCATGCATTGCTACCCATCTACTCAACTCCTTTTCCAAGATGGATCCATATATCTTGGCCAGGCAATGGCCAATCATGATAGTCCTGTAATTGTTGGGCATCATTGGATCTCCACTCTTAAAGAGTGGTACAATAGGGGGGAATCCTTCACAAAATGCTCTATTAAACACATGCACAAGAAGCGGTGCCACAATGTCCCGTGCATACATGAAGTGCTCTCCCACTAATCCATCATGATCCAAAGCCTTTCCATGTCCCAATCTGTTAATGGCATCATTGACCATATGCAATTTGAAGAAAGAGCAATATGTAGGCCTTGTATCCTGTGGGTAGGGAATCGGTGGCTGTCCTGGTATATCATATAATGACTGCGCATAGTCGGCCCAAGCTTCTGGTGCTACAATCGGTGTACCAAGCTATCTCTCCTGAAACATCCTCCATGCCTTCTTGCTGTTCTATCCCAAGAATAATTGGTAGATCTCTGCCTCCAATCTAGCTAAGTAGGCCCGTTTCTTCTTCCGTATTAGGCGTGAGAAGATGGCCTTAGCTTGCTTGTGTGTCCGAGTGTTTGTAGCAACCTCCTGCTGTAATTGTCTGCGCATCATATGACACTCATCGTCATACCAACTATGTTGTGGGGCAGTGCTGCAAGGAGGGTGGATGATATTGCTGTGTGTGGGAATGCATATTGTATTAACACATGTAATACCTTTGTCAAACCACGAGTGATCTCCTCCAAGGGACCATGAGGGTCTAGCACCATAATTTTGTCCCACACTGCATCTCCGTACAATGTAGCAGTCTCCTCCATGAATTGGTATCTAGGTTGTCTCTGAAACGAAGGCCTGACTGCCCCCCCCGAGCATCCTCCTGACACAGTAAACCTCAATATAGCATGGTCCACAGCCACTCCAATGGGTTTGCTAGATACACTAAAATTATGGATCTATGGAATTAGAGATGGCAACCCCATCAAATAATCAATTGTACTAGCACCTCCTTTCGGGTTCTAGCATGTAAAAGCATCTGAACCCGGCCAATAAGACAAACCATTGAAGATAATCAATCCATGGGCACTCCCTAATGCTAAGAAATGTGTACCATATTCTGTCACATCTCCCAAATCTTGTGCCGACCTATGCAAACCAACCTCCTCTGTGTTGATCTCTCTGTAGATGGCATCACTCGAGTCATATATTGATGTCTGCCTCAAGTGTGTATGGGCATTAAAGTCCCCCACTAGCAAATCTCCCCCATGCTCACATATCTCATAATGTCCTCATATAATGGCGAGTATGGCGACTCGCCCTCAGGTGCATACCTCGAGTGGGCAGGTGGAAAGTAGCATGTAGCTACATGTAAATCCCTGGGGTCCCCTTTGTCCACTCGGATCCACATGTATCTGGCTTCTGCATCTCTATGAATGACATGTACTATGTCTCGCAAATCCTCTCTATACAATACTGCTACTCCCCTAGAGCCTCTAGTCCCTCCTACCATCCGTGGCTGTGGTCGGCATACTGATTCCCATCTAAAACCTCTGACATCTGGAAGTTTCCTCCCCTTGCACTGGTGTGTCTCTGTGTAAATAGCGATATCCGCATGCCTAAAGGAATCCTCAAAATAGCCTGCATCTAACCTCAGAGAACCATTACAGTTCCATATACTGAACCTTAAAGTCTCCGAGGCCGCATACCGTCATGTGGATCTCCTCTCTGTGATGATAACTCTCCCATCTCTGTACACGGCCCACTTGCCCTGTTCCCGGGCTTCAAGCACCTTTGTCATGCATTCCTTCCTATGTGCCACTTGTGCAGGAGTGAGGTCCTCGTGTAAGTAGATCCTCTGACCTTTGAGGGCTGTCCTTTTGGACAAAAATGCCTTTTTTCCCCCATGTCCTCAAATCGTAAAATCAAGGCCTTGGGCCACGGGCGCCATCTTTTCCTACCCGCCATGCAACAACAATAGGTACACTTTCCGCCCCTATCTTCAATGCTAGTGCCTTCGCATCTTTAGTGGCATCCTCTTTTTGTTCCCATCCCACAATTCTAACATGCAAGATCCGAGCCCTTCTCCTTGCCTCTTCCTCCAATGTGGCATTCATGACCTCCATTTTATTAGCTGTTACTCCTCTGTTTTTCTTGACCACTTCAATCCATGGTGTGTTTTCTTTCATCTCATTGCCCACTTCTTGTGCTTGTTTTTTTGCCTCTTTAGCCACCTCGGCCCAAGTATGCACCTCTTTTTCAACATTTGCTTTCACTTTAGCAACACTTGCCTCCACGGCTGCAATTGCCTCCCTGCTTTTCTGAGACTCTTTGTCCATGGCCACAGATACATCATTTTTACAAGCCTCAAGTTGCGATTTCAATTTTGCCATTTCCTTATCTTTTACTGATTCCATGGCCCTTGTCTTAGCATTTACATAATCTTTCATAATCTTATGCATATCCTTTGTAGCAATACTTGGTGTACTTCCACTTCAGCCCACAATCTGGGTTGCATTTCACACAGTAACTATGCTTGCATGTTCGCTTTCAATTCTTGCATTTCAACCTTGAGCTGCTTTTCCATTTCCTTCTTGGCTTTGCATACTTCGGTTTCCATCTGCTTCTTTATTTGCTCATACATTACTTTTGCTTGTGTCTGGACTTCTTGCATAATTTCCTCCCGCATGATGTGCATCTCTGCTCTTACCAATTTGTACATCTCGTTATATACTACTTCATCAGTCATCTTGCGGGTTTTTCCCAATCTCTTTGAGCTTGGAGAGAGCGTCCATTCTCTGCCTTTCCAGATACGAAACTTGGGGATTTTTTGTGTCTTTCCCGATGTGTGAAATTCAGCCTCATTTGCGATCTCTGGTGTGGCATCTCCTTCATTAAGAGCAGCCATGTATGTTTCCACAGCCAGAGAGAAAGAGAGAGCATAAACTCCAGTAGGTGCAAAGCAAAGGCAAACACCGACCTCAACCAGAGAGAAAGAGATGTCACTGAGGGATTACTCTTACGGCTGCTCCACTAGAGTTTCTTTGGGACATGGGAGTCTCTCATAGCTTCGCTTCTCTCAATAGAAAGTGCCATTCACTCTGCGCGATTCTTGATCCTCTTTTCAAACTCTATTTTGATCGATCAATCTGGCCCTACATCCTCCGTTTTGCTTCGACTTCTCCATCTTAGAGGTGGTGCCAGCAGAGATCGCCTAGCTTCACAGCTGAGAGAGAGAGAGAGAGAGAGAGAGAGAGATGTGTAGATTGAGGTGGAAATGGAGGCATCAATATAGGTGCCCACACAACATACATGTTCAAATGTAGTAGCACGTGTAACTTGTTTCCATAAAGAATTTGCAAGCCAATAACCACTGAAAGGATCCCTAAACTAGACATTTTGGAGGTGCTTGACTCTTGGATGTTGAACTTGGATGTGACAAAGTGTCATCAAAATTGTCAATTGCCATATAGGCACAACATGCCACATCTTCTACTTGCCATAAAAGAGGACATGTATTGAGGTCTTAGCATATTCATAAGAATATAGAAGATGGTTAAGAATATATGGAAGATGCACATTGACTAGATTTAAGGAGGGTAAATCATGTTTAAAAGGCTTAGTATAAAGGAAATGTGTACTATTAAAGAGTAAATTGTCTATTAACTTGTCTAGTAAGGGGGATGTTGTATGACTAAATTTACCACAAGGGGGTTATGCTTGAAATATAAGGGCTTTTTAAATACCTGCTTGCTCACATGCCTTATATGGGCTTTTATAGTAGTGCATCTCTTGAAGAATGTGTTAACATGATTTGATGGGGGGTCAACTTAGTTCCCATGTAATCACGTGCAAAAATGGAGGGTCCCAAAATCTTTAGGAGCTAGAAACGCCATTGCCCATGGTGATTGACGAAAATCTTTGAAGACTTTCACCTATCTAATGCCTTCAGTATGAGGAAAGATGTGAAAGATTGCATGCAATCGAGTTCACCACAATTATTATTGTTTAGGTCTTTAAAGACTTTAACCTATACGATGCCTTCACTATGAGGAAAGACGTGATAGTTCGCATGCAATCGCGAGTTCACCACAATTATTATCGTTTAGGTAAAGTTGCATATATGTTTTCTTTATTGATATTTGAGACCACCACAAGAATGATATAAATCTTGAGGGTGGTATCATGGTGGGTGGCTTTACAATCATGGGAACAATGCGAACCACCAGAATGTTTGGTAAACGGAAAGGGTAGCCATGGATATGTACATCTTGCTATTTGGAACAATCACAAATAGGTGGCTTTCCTTAGAACCAAAGGATATCCATGCAAAATGACTTATAGTTGTGAGAACTATCCTGGAATCAACCACACTCAATTGCTTGGTCTTGGCCCTAAACCTTGATTCACACACACAACTTTTGATGGAAGTAGTTGGTTTGTGTTTCATAAAATGTAATCAAGGAGTTTCTCTCTTTCTATTGTGCAATTAAAATACAAAAAATGAACACGGCAGTAGACCACGAAATGCCATGCTACGATGAAGATGTACATCAACAAATCAATCGCATCTTCTTGAAAAAAAAATTGCACACACAAACCATTAAAAGGTATCAATAGGGTGCCGCTACATTGGAGAAATAAGACCCATATATATAGGTAGCTATTTCAATTAGACTAAAGCATATATGAACTAAAATCAACAAATGAATGTGTTTTGCAATGACTAATCCTTTGGTTATTAGAACCAATGTACACTGGCGTGAAATGTGAGGTTGGTTGCATTTAAATAAAGCCACACTATGAAATTGGTTAGAGAGGTGTAGTGGTTGTGAAAAGGGTACCACGATATTTTAGGGCGAGGCTTTGAGCTATGGTGTACAATTTGCCAATTAGCTTTGCTAGCTCATGTTTGCTTTCTTTTCGAGCTCCCAACAATCTTTATCATGAGGGATGTTGACTTGAAAGGGGTAAGTGCATGATTCACACAACCCTAGTGAAGCTCCTATCATAAGGCCCTAGCGGAGCTCTACTGCCATTCCAATTGGGGCAGTGTTGAGCTCCTTGCTCAACCCCACCCCTCCCTCCCCCCCTTCTCCATTCAGCTTGGTCTTCGTCTCCGCTGTCTTGGATGCTGCTTTGTCATAGCCCTATGCTTGGCTTTAGGAGCACTTCAACAAAGGATTTCTCTTCTCCCTTTCCAATGATAGTTTTGTCCGATGGTTTGAGCTTGTTCTTCATGCTGATGGAAAGTTAGGGAAAACTGTTATTCTTGTTGGAGGAGATTATGTCTTTGTTTCCGTATGCGAACCATGAGCTAGGTTTTGGATTGAGTTTTCTGTTCTTGTGGAGGCGTGGGATGGAGAGCACTCTCCCATTTGTGCTCATGATGGTACCGCGGTACTCTTGTTTGTTTGAATGAAACAAAGTAACTTTTTAGTTGTTGCGGGAAAGAAAAGAGGGCAAGGGCGGTAAGCCAAAGAAGGCAGGGAAGGAAAACGAGAAATACCGAGACAAAAGAGAGGATTGAACGACAAAGGAAAAGCGGCGGATTGGAAGTTGGGAAATGGGACCCGTGAGGGGTCGGGGGCGATGATTAGTGTTTTGGGCGGGTAGCATCAGCCAACACATCACGACACCTGTGCCGCCTGCCACTCTGCACACAGCAATCTCTCTTTTGTTATTGTTACTTTTTTGCACAGGGTCTGGAGGCGGTACAGGGGGTCCACGTGGGTGGCAGACGCCCCGCCGGGTCCACATGGCTACAGTCCTATTTGCTGATTTGGCACACCGAGTCCCACCACGTCGATCACTCCTCCGCCACGCGGCCACAGATGCCGTACATCTGGCATGGTGGCCCGCCGCCCTTTGTAGATTTGGAGTTTTTGAAAAAAACGCAGATTTTACAACGGCTACCTTGTTTTGCTCTGCCCTAGCTAAACTCAATTCCAGGCCTTCATTCTATTTAATATTATTCAATCATTATCAATGCTCCTCCTCGGGTATCTAATACTAAATTCAATTTGAGGCCTTGATTATGATATTATTCAATATTATTAATGCTCCTCCTCGGGGATCTATTATCTTCATCACGAGGCCTTCCATGTTTTGAAAATTTGAGTTTGCTTCATTTGGACGCCTTCTTTATAAATCTTACCCAACCTTGAACCATCGTTAGCTCGTTCTCTTTGTGGTTTCCCTTGGAAATGGACACGCCATGGTTCATATGACCCATATATATTTGGATTGGGAAAGTGCTTCAATAAGGAGCAACTAACATTGTGGGTTATACACACGTTGTGTAAAACACAATTAGCAAGGTGTACATATCTAAAGCAAGATTAAACCACAAGTAATGGTCATGGGTTGTACCTTGTACATGTGCTTAGGTTAGGGAATGTGACACACATTGGTCCACTAAGATTTCATATGCAAATGGCACCTTGTTGCAATAAGCAAAGCAATATCACCATTAACTAACACCATGTTGCAATATCACCTTGTTGCTTTTTAAAAGTATGTGCTTTCATCATAGTAATTAAAAGAAAAACAAAAAAGGCCACTATAATGGGCATGTTGCCCATATAGACTAAAACTTAATACTCATATACACTTAGCTCAATAAGACAGGACCCAACAAGGGAATCCTTCCTCCACACTAAAATCCCCAAGTAAGCAAGCATACTTCAATCACCCCCAATAATGCATTCTCTCGATAACCCACCTTACACTTTCCTTAAAAACGAAGTCATTGCAAGCACTCCGAGATTGCTAATAGAACCACAACTCGAATATGTTCCTAGCACGCTACTAATGTTGACGACAACCCACCTATATCTCCCAACATGATGAACTTCCAATTTGTTCGAATGGGAAACCAGCTCATCATCCCTATATTCATTATAGCCCCTACAACCGGACACCAAACTCTCCAAGAGACTGCATAGGCCCAAATCAGATGCATAGTATCCTCAACACACTTCCACATAGTGGACAGAATGGATTGACTTTAGACCACTTCAACATTCTTCCTATCAATGGCAACCACTTATGCAATACTTGCCATAGAAAGAAACTAACCTTTCGCAGTTGGCATCCTTTCCAAACATCATCCTTTCCCCATTAGTGGGTCAATCTCTGTTTTGCAAAATTGAATGAGAAGTGGAACATCTAGCATCAATTTCATGCTTAGCAAGGTTCTTAATCATGACACCCCTCTAACAAACATTCAAGGGATGGTAATTGTTTTGTTTTTTGTCTTTTTAAATAACGTTGCCAGCTTAGTTAAAGTGGGAGGGTCAATCCCAAAAAGGCCCCTTTATAGAAATTGGCCACCCTTGGCGCTACATCCCCAGGCCTATGTTGTGTACATCAAAAATTGGAACTTACCCTATCGTGAAGCATGCCTCGATGGACAGGATCCATGGCTTACGACCAGATCAACACATTCAAGGATCCTACCAAAATCCCAAAGGAGGACTTTGACCACCACTACCAGCGGTGCCGAGGCCCGATACCTTGAACCCAACTTGAATCTTGTGTTTGAAGATTTGTTTCTAAACTCCCAAATAACCATCAAACGGCAGCCCAAATGTAGGGCCAACTGGCCGCCAGGGTCGACGGTAGCTTACCTTATCGCCCAGCAAAGGAAGCTTCTATTGGGACGACCCTATGACAAATTTGGCCATTAAATTAGAGAGTCCGATAGCTGACTCAAGCTTACTCCAAACTTCTTGTACAATCGGGCATTTCCAACAAAGATGTCTTATTTTGTTAGGTCAATTGGCCATGGTCTTAGCTCCTTGACTCTTTGTTATAACTTTTGGTAAGCTATGTCATAGCTATGTAGCAATCCATAGATGCCCACTTGTTAAGGCACAATGGGGGTAGAGTGATCCATTGTGTGGCTTGTGCACACTCACATAAGGTGAAATCGTAATGTTTTAGTCTTCAATGCTAAGATTTGTGGGGCCAAGCCAAGTGGCTATAAGAATTAACACCAATGATTTTGATAGAGGCTATGCCAACATTTGATATGCCGTTATATTTGGTTGGCTTATATGCAATGTACACGACATGCTATAAAGGGACAAATGAATGTCATATCTACAAATGTGTAATGGAAGAGTTCTTGGATGTCGTACTTCGAAGCGCTAAACCATAATTGGAAGTGCTAACCATAATTGGAAGTTGGCGTAAGAGTGAGGCCACATGCAGGTGTAGTTGGAGGATCCAACTATCATGACAGAGGTGGAGGAAGTTGTTGAAGACTGGAACAAAGGGAGGTACTTGTAGTTACATGCTACTTTTAATCTTGTCACCATTTGCCTCCAAACTAATTAGGTCATTGACTATTGCAAGTTGTTCAATGTGAGCTGATGCTGCTAGGACTCAAAACATACATTGTTTCAAGGGGATAGAGGGTGAGCTTGGAGCCCTCTATTGTGAGTTAAAGTGGAGGGTGGCTTCGAGATGTACCTCTCCGTTTTGCTATTGTCTTGTTGCTTTGAAGCTCTCCCCTCCAACGTTTATACATGTGGTCTCACTTTAAGAGCCGGTGTAGATGAGCTATTGGACCACTTTATAGAAACTTTAAGGTGAGAGAGCTTCTAGTTTGTGAGTTTGAAATACTCCATTGTTCCTAGCATGTCTTTTTAGTTGCATTAAGGGAAACATAAAGCTATTGCAAAGCCTTTATAGACATGTGATCGGTAGCTAGGCTCCTTCAAGTTGAAAAGTCTGCATTATATAGCAAGGTCATACGATGTCCATAGAAGTCATTTGGTTGGTTGGCTTTTTATGGACCTCTACCTTGGAGTTTCAAATTTGAAGTTGTTAGTGATGTGCATTATTTGGACTTTAAATGTGCATGAGCTGACAAGAGAATTTATTGCTTCAAAGAAGAAAGCCATACTCAGCCATGCTTCAAGATAGGAGTTGACAAGAGAATTTATTGCTTCAAAGAAGAAAGCCATACTCAACCATGCTTCAAGATAGGTGTGTGCTATTAACAGCTTGAAGCCCCTATAGACAAACATCTCTCTCTCTCTCTCTCTCTCTCTCTCTTTGTGTGTGTGTGTCTAGAATTGGGAGGAGGTGATCCCTTGTGTACTCCCCCAATTCTCTGGTTCTCTAAATGTAGCAAGTTACTTTTTGGTGTTTGTACTTTGTCTCAGAGACGTGTGAGGTCTTCTGCAAACGTTAATAGATCTCTCTCTCTCTCTCACACACACACACACACACACACACACACTTGCTTGCTCCCTCCCTCTCCCTCTCCCTCTCTCTGCCCCCACCCCCCTCGTTGTCTGTCTTTATCTTGCATTTGCTTGCTACCCCCCCCCTCTCTCTCTCTCTCTCCCCCTCTCCTTGCATGCTTTAATTATCTTGAAGGTACCCTTTGCATTTTCCCCGTAAATATAAGAGTACAAGAGTCGTGCATTCTTAAAGTGGTGAGGTAAAAATTATCAAGAGGTGAAGGCCAAAGAGGAGGCCTCAAATATGTAAGGGAGGGAGGGAGGGAGGGAGGGAGGACTGAGAGGAGGGGGGATAAAAGGATGGGAAGCGAAGGGGAGGAGGAGTAGAGGGAGTGAAGAGAGGAGGGTTGCAATGTCGCCCTTCAAGAAGTGCATGTTGTCCTCCTCACAAAACATCTACAGATCCTTCTATCTCAATCCTCTCAACTGCACTCCTGAGGACTATTCTCCCATCAACAACAACAACAACAACAACAACACTCCTCTCCTTCGAATGATGGATCAGATGGAACACCTCAAAGAAAATCATCCCCCCCTTTCTTCTTCTTGTGCTTGTGCTTGTGCTTCATCTTCTTCTTCTTCTTCTTCATCTTCTTCTTTTGCTTCTTGTGCTTCTGCTTCTGCTATTTCCTCTTCCCACCATAGCCATGTCTGTTGCCCTGATCCTACCCTCCCTTTGCTCCCTCGTCGACCTCCCCTTCTGCCTCTCTCTTCTTCTTCTTCTTCTTCTTCCTCCTCCTCCTCCTCCTCTCATTCCCTCCCTCCTCCTCCTCCTCTTCTCCCTTCCTCCTCTCACCTCTCCCCTTCCCCCCCCCCCTCTGCTCCCCCTACCCCCTCCCACTTTTCCCACGTCTGGGATGACCCCGCCTGCGAGCCCATTGCCCCTGCCTCTGCTTGGTCCACCCTCGGAAACAGGTTAGTTCCCTTCGTTCGCACGTTCCCTGTATTGCGCTTCCGGCGCATCGCGGGCTGCATTGCTTTGCGTCGGAGCGCTTTTTCGAGTATGAAATGAGATGAAAGCTCCTCGTTCTGCAAAATCGTCAAGAGTGTCGACTGGGTTTCTTTCGAATGTTACCACTAAATGGAGAATGTGGTTGAGTTCACTGTGTGTATAAGAATTGGGTTGCTATTTTGGGTGTGGTTCTGTTGGAGATTCGCCGCACACTGTGTGGCTCAAAGCATCCTTGAGTATGAGATGAATGATCAGCCAAGCTGTAGAGTGGTGGGAATCGTAAAGTGTAATTTGGGTCAGCTGCGTTTGCGTTCTTCGGAAGGTGTTTTGCGCAACAGAGTTGCGGAGGTTGTGTTTTTCTGGCTCCGAGCATTCGCGAGTACCAAATAAGATGAACGCTCCGAGTTCTGTAAAATCATGAAGAGTGGAAACTGGATTTAATTCGAGTGTTGAGTAATGGAGAATGTGGCTGCTGGCTGTACTATGCACATAAGAATTCTGTTGCAGTTTCGGGTGTGGTTCTGTCGGAAATCTGTCGTACACTGTGTGGCTCAACGCATTCGTGAGTATGAAGTGAATGAATGAACAGCCAAGCGGTAGAGTGATGGGGACTGTAAACTGTAATTTGGTTCCGCCGAATTTGTAGAGTAAATAGCCAATGTGACGGTAGTTCACTGTGCATAGAAGAATTCTGTTACTGTTTTTGTGTGGGGATCTACGAGACATACAGGAACTCAAAGTTCCATCGTTGCACTGTTTGGCTGCGAAGATGAAGTCAGACGAACTGTATGTTGGTGTTTTGTACAGATCTCTGCTATGTCGACCGTTGCCTCTCGATGTCGGGCGTTGCATTTGCTACATCTCGCGTGAACGTCAAGGAGGACTCAACAATTCCCCTGTTTACTCCCTTTACACAGACGTGCGATTCTTAGCTCCCAGAAATCTAACTCTTCCACGCTCTCTTCTAGTCTTACTCTCTGTGTAGATCTGTCCCACTCCTCATTGTTGCTCACCACCTTCGTCTGCTTCAGGAAGGTCAAGGCCGCCAAGACCGCAAACTCGCTGTGGCTCGCCACAAGAGGAGAGCCGGCAAGTCAGAATTTGTGATATACACAACTGGAGCTGAAACAGGATCACGAGAATCAGACTCCATCCTCGGGAGGATGCAAGCCAATCTTGTTGGATCACGATATTCAATATGGGATGAGGTAGGCAACGCCACAAGCGTTGCGTGTCCAAGTTTTAGAAAGTTTTTCCCCTCCAGCTTTAACACATTTTAATGGCTGCTCTCAACTTGTTACGCGCAGGTTGATTCTGAAATCGCTCAACCGAAGGGCTTCCGACAACTCCTAGGAGTAGTGATGTTAGTTTTCTCTGAATCCTCTATGAAGCAATAACCTTAAATTTGTGTGCTTGTATCTCCATTTTGCACTTAGCTTGTCTTTTTATTTGGATCTCCCTCAGGTTTGAATCTACAGTCGCAACATTAACAGGAACGTTCCGGGTAATGCGAGCTTGCATTCCTAAGTATCACTCAATGCAACTAACCTCGTCCAGCCAGGTATTGCCTGTTGGAACCACCAACAATTCTCTTGGCTCGCCTCGTTAATTTTGCCTACGACATGCATTGTGTACTGAGTCTCGGTGTTGTAAAATCGTTAGCACCGGATATAGTCTCGAATAGCCTGAGCACTTATTGAAGCTGTATGCTTATCAACAGCACGAAAGGAATGGACTGGCGCATGATTGGGAGGAAAACGCAATGAATGTCCATGAGCTTTTTTCACGACGGCCTTACTATAACAAGGTGGATGCTTGTTTCTCTCTCTCTCTCCCCCGCCCCCCCTGCAGTTGTGATAGCTTAGTGTTGAGCTAGTGCCTATGATGCAATTCAAAATCTAAATTATCAAAATTACCACAGGTGACAAGGCGCTACGAGCTGGATTTTAGAGACAGGGCTAAGAAGTCCTCCAGGATTAGATCGTCTTCCAAAAATCTGCAGCTGACCATGGAGGTGAGAGCTTGCCAAGCTGAAGAATCACCCAACAGAAGTGTTGAGCTTGTGTTCTATTGAAGGAAATGTGTAGTGCCAACCCAAAGTTGTTCACTAAGCTTAGGCGTTTTATGGAACAGGAAAAAGGCAAGCAGGCGATCTTGATGCTTGGAAAAGTCGGAAAGTCCAAGTATGTTATGGAGTATCGGTGAGTTGAAGGAAAACATTTGATTGATTGATTTGCATGGTTTTCTGCACTTGAAGAATTTGATTGATTTGCATGTTTTTCTGCCCTTTCTTACTCCACTTATTGTTTTTTATGCAGCTTTCCTTTGACAGGTTACCAAGCTTTCAGTATCTGTCTCGCTTCCATTGACTCAAAATTGTGTTGCTCTCTCTAAATTCATATCAACTTTTTGTGAAGCTCATCCTAATTTGCGCTTCACATCTTCTTGCACCATCTTCTCTGCAATCCCCAATTCAATTCACTTACCTTGTGAATTTGAACTTCCACCATGTGTATCATTCAAAATAAGAAAAACAAAATTAAGGTTCCTTTGCTTGCATCTCGAGACTTTAGTTCTTTAGCAATTTTCTTGAAGAACATGATTTTGTTTAGCAATTTTCTTGAAGAATATGATATAGTTTGGCTCATGCACTTCAAACAAGTTTGTTCTTCAAAGTGTAGACTCTAGACCACGGTTAAAATGTTTGCTATTACATATACCACTAAGGATAATTAAAGAAGTGGTTACTTGCAACTCCATCAATCATTTGTAAGGTTTGGTTCTTGCATCATGCATAAAACACCTACCTTTGGGTGCTATATAGTTTGAGTGAGTATCCTTCACCTTGTTCAAAGGATGGCTACACCTCAAATATGTGGGATTCATGTAGTGCAAGTATGGGTCCCATCTAGTTGAGATGATCAAATTTTGAAGTAGCTTATAGCTTGGTAATTCTTAAGCTTCTCATGGTATTCATACACACCTTGGATGGATTACATTGTGATACATTTTAATACTCCCCAAGGATTGGGAGGGAATTAAAGAACATGATACTAATCAAGGTCATGGGTGAGGAGGTTTAATGCCAATTGTTTTGCTTTTTATTCTTTGTTTTTTTAAATAATAATCTACATAGGGTGTTGTGGTTGCTTGCTATTATGAGCCTTCATCAAATCAAACATTGATGCAAATTGTTTTTGTCTATTGATACATAGAAGGTCAATAGTCTATCCACTCATAAGTCCAAAAATAAGGGGAAAATAAGAGCTTATCCATCTTAAAAAATATCAAAACATCATAGTACTTAACAATATAAAACATATGAATCCTTGTTGAACCAAAACATCTTCTATGCACATCAAAGTAGTTGATGGAAGAAGGCGTCTTTACCATTGATGATGGAAGAAGGCTTCTTTACCATTGATAAAGATCTTCCAATCATAATTAATAGGTTGGAAACTACTATGCATTTTCCATGTCATAGACATGATAGAAATATGTAGGAGCTATCTAGCTATCTTCATTTGATCTTAGATAGAAGACATTGATGGAGTCAGTTATGGAAAGACAGAACATGATAGCGTGTCTTTAGCTCCTCCAAGGAAAAGATCCTAGTGTAACTCGAACCTTGGGAAGAAGATGATTTAGAGTTTAGCTCCACATTGACAACATTGTTATAAATAAATGACAACATAGAAACGGGGGTGGGGGTGGTTCCAAAGCAAAACTCCACATGATGAAGCCTCTCCAACACCTTTGCCTAAGGAAATGGTATTACTACACCTAAGTAGAAGGGAGAGAATTTCATGAATCATTTTTAAAATCCCTAACTTGATTACAACAAGTAGTCCTTATTTTGAGGATTTGGACATTGATTCAGCATAGAATTAATCTACCATAGCCATTATTTTGAGGATTCGGACATTGCTTGAGCATGATATTAATCTACCATGCCTCAATGCTATCAAAGATTGGATCCTATGCAAATTGACGTTCTGCATGCAAAAGTTCTAAAATTGGTTGAAGCAGGTTTCATCATTTTATTACATAGCACTGTGTGAAAAGGCATCTTAGATTTAGAGATTAAGCTTTGATTTATGTGAAAAAATGATGAAAAGGGTCACAAGTTAGATACCCCAACTAACACTATGCACGAGGGAGGTCAATTAATTGAGGGGATCTTCTCCTTTAAAAGGAGAGCTATTTCTTTTATATGACAAGCTCCACTCCTCATCACCACTTTTGTAATTGCGAATACCGTTTTCAATAAAGCTATGAGCCTCTTGCTCCTCGCGTTTTTATGCCTACACTTTGCCCATCTCACTTCCCATTCCACTCTTTTCCTGATCTTTCCTTCACGCTCTTCTATGGAGCACTCTTTGTTCATTATAACCCCATGTTCAACCTCTTGATACAGATGTGGAAATTAACTATGTACTTGATACTCGCTCTCATTTTGTAGACCATGATCCACCCCTCAAGGATATGAGGGGACTACATAGTAAATGCTTGAATTGAGTCATGATGGAAGAATGTGTGCCAAAGATCAAGCCCATAGTAAAGTGATGACGATAGTGTGACGAGAGTAGCCAAGAGGATGTACAATGTTGATGTATGTGTGCAAGAACCAATGCAAAAAAAAAAAGCCAACAGTGTGACTTTACATAGGTGGCATTTGTGTGAAACTATCCTAAATCCAAAGTAAGGCCATTCTACCAAGTGTATCATTGATGTGATGAGCTACCCCCTGCCAAATGTACTAAGGTGGTATGCGAGCTATATGCGTGTGTGCACTAATTATAGGTTTGAGGGAATTGATGTCATAATCGAGTGATTCAAGAAATGGCACTTGAATTGGTGGAGTTCGATTTCCTAAAGCAATTCTCAATTAATAAAATGTAGAAAAATATCTAATCATCATTCATTTCAGGTGAGGGTTTGAAGAGGCTACAATGAATTAGGATATGGCTTCAATGACAAGGCTTGATTCTGAACTATGAAGAAGTCAACATTCAAATCTAATGTGGTGACTATGTAGAGCATGGTGTGGAGCATTTTAGTGTTTACAATATTGCAAATTTCCCCAAGGATAAAAAGTTGTTCCGTTTGAAAAATTTACCAAAATTTGTCCAAGGATAGATAGAAACTAGGATGTGGCATAGTGTGTTCACATGTTGCTTACAAAATTGTGTTTGTGTGATGCTTTGTTCTTAGGTGGCAAGAGACATGTTTTGATGATATGGTTTGATGACATGGCATGTCGAATGGACTTCATGATGTGACTAATGATGTGGTTAATGATATGACATATGTTGACAATAGTGATGATGTGACCTACATGATTTGGTAATGCTAATGTGGTACTATGCCATGTGTCACTTGTTAAAAGGCCCATGTGTATGTGGCTTATTTGCACATGGATCATGGATGAAATATTCATGGAGGAGATGCTGTGAGATCTCTTGTGTAGGAAGAGGGTGAGGAGGAAGAAGATCAATGCACCCTCTCAAGTGGTGAACCCATCTATGCGAGAACCATCTTGGAGATTATTCTTACCTTTATATTCTTATTATGATCTATGCCCTTGCTTGAAATGTGTGATTCCTTTGGTTATGTTGAGTTGTTGACATGTCTCCTTGTAGAGTCATTGTCAAGCCATCTTGCTTTGCCAATTGTAGATGTAGTGGGTAGCTTAGGTAGATGCCAAAGGTCCCATGAGCATAAAGAGGAGGAATCTACTATATTTGTCACAGAAAAAGGAGTCATAAAGAGGAGGAATCACATAAAAGATTGAGGAAAATGAACCTTACACAGAATAGAGTCTCAAATTCCAAACTTCTCACAATAAATCCCTCTCAAAGAACACAAAGACTCAAAAGACTGCAACTCAAGCTTTGGGCATTAGAATGACGAGCTTTCTATAGAACAATGGATAGGAAAATGAGCTCTACAAGATAAGATAAATAAGAGATGGAATTTGAAGAAGGTCTTGTGTCTTGACAAGGGAAAGGTTGTGTGCCTTTATGGAAGTAAGAGCTTGCACTCTCTCACAATGGATAGAGATGAGTGGCTTTGATACTATGTTGGAAGATCAAGGTTAGAGATTGCAATGCACAAGATTGATAACTCTACATTACATTGTATTGAGCATAATGGTAAATATATAAATAAACCCCTAAGGCTTAGGGTTAGGGTTTGACCTATGCCCTTATGATATGATGCAATTTACACAATGCCCTTAATACGTGTGTGCGACCATGGCCTTTTTCTATGCTGTTCGAGCTCTAAGCACACACATAGCCCTTTTCTATGCTGTTCAAGCTCTATGAAGTCATCATTGAAGCTATCATTACATGCTTTAAGCTCATGGCATGATTTTTAGCTCCACAAATTTCAAATAAAATGCATTAAAAGGGCCTTTAAAGAGCTCTATCTTGTGGAGATCAAAGTGGCAAAATATTTGCCATGCTTATGTGTTTTGAAGTTGGTAGCTAACACAACTAAATTTTCCCAGCAAGCCCTCAAAGATGATTATATTTCTGCACTTGTATGGATAACATAGCTCTTCATCTTCCTCCATCCACATGTAACACAAAGTTGCACATGGAAGTAATGCATGGAAACAATACTTGTCTTGCAAGATAGATGGGAATATGTAGATGTTTCACTACCCAAACCACCAATTGATTAGATGAGATATCTTGCTATTGCCAAAGATCAATTAGAATGGGATAAGAGAGATTGTATGCCCATCACTTTTCTAAAATAGAATGTATAAGATATTATGCTTGTTCAAATCAATAATTCAAATACATTAAAGGAATCATGGGACAAGTTTGCAACTTTGCATGGATCAAAGTACACTTACATAATTGCATCACTAAGGAATCAAATCAATCAAAGGTTTTGACATAGAAATGAATCTTGACATGCATATATAATAGGACCTAAAGAAGTAATCTACTCATCCTCAATGGATTTGGGGAAGGCTATGAAAACTTGGTTCAAATTACTGCAATTCAAAAACAAGTGACAGCATTATAAGAATTTC
The DNA here is from genome assembly GCF_047967505.1 of Dipteris shenzhenensis. Lineage (NCBI taxonomy): Eukaryota > Viridiplantae > Streptophyta > Polypodiopsida > Gleicheniales > Dipteridaceae > Dipteris > Dipteris shenzhenensis. The sequence continues at coordinate 31,991,066 of NC_141623.1, forward strand.
AGATCATCTACTTGGTCAAGAATTTAGAAGGCAAGCAATCCAAGCCAAAAAAGGTCAAGTGAGCAAGAATTTGTTGTCTCAAGGTAGAGGTAGAGGTAGATCAACAAATAGAGATGGACATCAACACCAATGTCAATATCAACATCAACATCAGAGGTAGAGATCAAATAGAATATCATTCAAAATAGAGGTGGAACACTATTGCATATAAAGTGGGTAACATTGCGCACAAACGAGAACCAAATGGAATATTCCTTTTTTAAAAGAAAAATGTGATACTTTTTTTATCACAATTAAAAATAATATTGCATAATATCACTTTGGGAAAAAAAGTATGCAAAAAAAAGTCCTATATTTAAGAGTTTTTTCCTTAGCAATTTTTAAAATGTTTTTTAAAAACACAATGTATAGTCCTTATGGTTTGCTAACTTCATCATGGGATTTGAAAGTTTGTCAATTTCTTGATACATTAATATTCAAAAAAAGATTAACATTAGGAGGGTACTACATAACCAAAGAGTGTACATACATTGTCTGGCTCTACACGTGCATCCTCATCTATATCAACACCTACTATTTCATCATCATCAAGGTCATTGTCATGATTTGATGATCATCCAAAAGTGGATGATCCATGATCCTCCATTCTATTAACAAGAACATTCTCTTCGTCCCTATGAAGACCCAAGTGAGTCTAGAGGAGCAAGATCCAACAAGATGTGTCACATAGAGTGGAACCTTCTCAAAGAGCATATCTATTGTCTTCTTCCTTAGACGTCCATCATTTGTAATTTGAAAATCATAAACAAGTATGTATACTACTCCAAGCTCAAGAACATCCAATCGTGGTTGGTTTTTGGTGCCCATTCTTGCCTTGACATGCAACTATTTCAGGAGCATATTTTCCTTTCAATGGATTAGCATGCGTAGTCCTAAACCATTGCATAGTAATGGAAGTTACCTGCCCTTTCATTGACACTTTTGCAATTCAGAATTAATGTCCAAGAGGCTCCTCTTGAGCAAGAGGGTCCTCATGGATCCAACCCTCAAATTTTATACAAAACGTGTTCCCATTTGAGTGAGAACTTCTTGTCCTTGATGAAATTGTCGTCCACCAAGATACATCTCTCATGCAAGTATGTTGCATAAAGTTTCAGCCTCAAGTGGTAGACTTTGAGTTTGTACAACTTGTTTTGAATGAGGACAAGATGTTGGCCATACAAAATCCTTGCACAAAGACAGTAAAATACTGACAGGGGGTCAAACAGTCATGAAAAACATCTACTCCTTCTAATGATGCCGATTTGGGAGAATACTCTCTCCATGCTTAGACTTCATCAACGATCCAAAGCCCATAGAGGTCTCCTAGGAGAGAGGAAATAATGCCCTTTGTGGCTCGAGAAACGGGTGGACCATGTGTGCGCAATGAGCGGCCGAATAGACAACACTTTTGAGCACTTTGGAAGAGAGAGCAATGGAAAAAGGAGAGAGACATTCAAGAGAGAGAGCCTGAAGTGACGACCATTACAATAAAGTGAGATTCCACTAAAATGCAACTCAAAATATTACAAACACGAGGGAGAAGAAGAGGTTTCATACATACAAGAGGGAGCGAGAGTCTACTAATAGAAAGAGAATGAACTAGAGAGATATGGACTTAAGAGTCTACATAAGAGGATATCTACAAGAGGGAGAGAGAAGGCTCATGGAAGAGGCTTGAAGAGACAAGAGGGCACTTTTTATAGAGATTTTGTCACCCTCCTTCACCCATTTACAATTGTTGCCTATAGATTCCTTTCCCCATCAATCCATCCATGTCCTCTTTGGCTACTCTTACCATGTGTCCCATCAAAAGATGCTCAAGACTCTTAAAATATTGAGAAAGTCAAGAGTCTCCCCACATGGATCCCATAGGGACCCTCTCTTTTCAATATGTCCACATCCTCCTTATTCCACATAGGAATTCTAGAAGGATTCCTCTGGACTCCACACTCTTCCACACTCCTCCACATGCCTTCCACATGCTTGGCATGTGATCTCTCTTATATTATTGGAACACATGGACATGAGACCCACCTCTTTATATGACTCACTCTTTCTATTTTCTTAAAACCCCATAATATCCCGTACACAAATAACTCTCACCCCATACCAAGGTATTTATCATTCATACACATGGTATTTACAATGATCCATTCCACTCATCCCCTCAATCCCATACAATATCTTAGAAAATAGAAATAAGTGAGAGCCACTAGCTATCACACTTGATACTCACATTCTCATCAAACATAGAGAAAATCATTACCAATTCCCAATAAAACATATCAAAATTTGGTGTCACATCTTTCCCCTCCTAGCAGATCCTCTCTAGTAATAGAGAGGGTGTGCTGGCTCTCAAGGTGTTCGAGCTTAGAAGAATTTAAGGCGACACTCATTGGTGCATCCGGGTATCACCATGCCATCAACATCCTCAAGTTGACAGGTTCCATTGGTGAACTTCTTCTTGACTTGATATGGTCCCTCCCATCGGCCGATAAACTTCTTATCTAGCCACTTATCCAAACGGCTATCAAATCTCATGACCAAATCTCCTTCTACAATATCCTTCTTCTTACGTGATTTGGTGTCAAAACGGGCCTTGCATCTTTTTTAAGAAGCTTCCAAGTTTTGTAAGGCTTGTAATCTGCATTCATCCAAGGCTTCTGGCTATACCAAGCGTTGAGCATAGGCTTGCTCCTATCCTTCTATTCTTACAATAGTAGTGCGAAGACTATGTATCTCCAATTGAATTGGCAAAATGGATTCTTTCCCATACACTAGTTGGAATGGTGTAAACCCAATAGCTAGCTTGTGTGTGGTTCCTGTAAGCCCATAAAACTTCTGCCAAGTGCCTATCCCCAATGCCCTTTCTTGGTGTCTACAAGCTTTCCCATTGAATTGCACAATAATCCATTTATTTTCTCAGCCAAGCCATTACATTGGGGATAGTATGGCGTGGACATGCTATGATTTATCTTTAGCTTATGCACCACATCTTCAATTAGTTCATTTCTAAAAGAGGTTCCTCCATCAATGAGAATTTCCAAAGGACAACCAAAGCATGAACAAATTCGATCAAAGATAAAATTTGCAATTGTGCTTGCTATTAGTTGTGGCCTTGGCATCTGCCCACTGAGTTGCATAATCTATGGCCACCAATAAATAATGCTTTCCCTGAGATGAGTGAGGGAGTGGTCTGACAAGGTCCAACCCCCACCTCTCAAAAGGCCCACATTCTAGAATAGGCTTCAAGGGCCCAAGAATCAATTGTCTCCTTCCAAACTTTTGGCATATTGTACAACTTCGACACCGTTCTCATATACATCCCTCATACATACTTATGAAGGCGTGGCCAAAAGTAACTTGTATTAAGAATTCTCCTAGTTGTGCTCAATGAAGTAAAATGAACAGAGCATTCATGACACATTTCTAGGATTCTCCTAGTTTCCATGGGATGGGACACCCTACGGAGCACCTTATCTTTTCCTAATTTATAAAGAATGTCATCAACAATAGTATAGGGACAAGCTTCCTTACCAATCTCTGCTTCTGTTGTGGAGTTAACTCTTGAGGAAACATGCCTTCTTCCACATATTGTTGAACATCTTGCAGTTTTGGCCATCTAGTGTCTACCAGAGAAACCACCCCCCCGTGTTGTATTGCAATGGCTGGAGTAGATAACTCATCTGCCCTTTTATTTTCTTTTTTGTATATATGAACAAACTTGCAAAAATCAAACTGACTACACAATATCACAACCTTCTGATTAAGCTCCTTTAAATGAGGACTTCTTATCTTGTAATGCCCTTGAAAGAAAGAAGATTCACCTCTTTTTTCTGTATTTCTCTTCCTTCTCTTTCTCCTTGTCTCCTCAATCTCCTCCTTTCCTTGTCTCCTCAATCTCCTCCTTTCAAGAAGTTACTTTTGTAATCTCCTTCTTCCTCTAACATCTTATTTGAAAAAATGGGTTGTTTCCTCTCTTTTGTAGGGCCAGTCCACAACACCGAGCGGGACGTACTATTTCAGGTAAGTGCTTCCTCTTTTTTCCATTTATTATTTTTGTTATTTGCATTGGCCTGCAGCTAGCACCTTAAGCATTGGCCTGTAAGCGCTAGCTGCAGTGATGGGCATAGGAACTCTCTCTTCCCCTCAAACTCTTTCCTTCTTCCCTCCTTCAATCTATTCCCTCCTCTTTTTCCCTCTTTCCTTTTCCTCTTCTTCTCTCTTTCTTTCCCTCTTTTTCCCTCTTATTCTCTATTTCCCCCTTCTCTTATGCTCATGCATAAGCATAAGCATGAGCATAAGAAAATGAGACATATGCTCATGCTTATGCTTATGCATGAGCATAAGTGAAGTAGACACATGCTCATGCATAAGCATGAGCATGTCTCTTTTTTCTCCCTTCTCTTATTCTCTCTTTCCCCCTTCTCGCTTTCACTTCCCCTTTCCTTTCCCTCTTATTCTCTATTTCCCCCTTCTCGCTTTTTTTTCCCCTTTCCTTTCCCTCTTATTCTCTATTTCCCCCTTCTCTTATGCTCATGCATAAGCATAAGCATGAGCATAAGAAAATGAGACATATGCTCATGCTTATGCTTATGCATGAGCATAAGCGAAGTAGACATATGCTCATGCATAAGCATGAGCATATGTCTCTTTTTTCCCCCTTCTCTTATTCTCTCTTTCCCCCTTCTCGCTTTCCTTTCCCCTTTCCTTTCCCTCTTATTCTCTATTTCCCCCTTCTTGCTTTCCTTTCCCCTTTCCTTTCTCTCTTATTCTCTATTTCCCCCTTCTCTTATGCTCATGCATAAGCATAAGCATGAGCATAAGAAAATGAGACATATGCTCATGCTTATGCTTATGCATGAGCATAAGCGAAGTAGACATATGCTCATGCATAAGCATGAGCATATGTCTCTTTTTTCCCCCTTCTCTTATTCTCTCTTTCTCCCTTCTCGCTTTCCTTTCCCCTTTCCTTTCCCTCTTATTCTCTATTTCCCCCTTCTCTTTTTTCCCCTTCTCTTTTTTCTCTCTTTCCCCCTTCTCTCTTTCCCCCTTCTCGCTTTCCTTTCCCCTTTCCTTTCCCTCTTATTCTCTATTTCCCCCTTCTCGCTTTCCTTTCCCCTTTCCTTTCCCTCTTATTCTCTATTTCCCCCTTCTCTTATGCTCATGCATAAGCATAAGCATGAGCTTATGCTTATGCTTATGCTTAAGCATAAGCATGAGCATAAGAAAATGAGACATATGCTCATGCTTATGCTTATGCATGAGCATAAGCGAAGTAGACATATGCTCTTGCATAAGCATGAGCATATGTCTCTTTTTTCCCCCTTCTCTTATTCTCTCTTTCCCCCTTCTCGCTTTCCTTTCCCCTTTCCTTTCCCTCTTATTCTCTCTTTCCCCCTTCTCGCTTTTCTTTCCCCTTTCCTTTCCCTCTTATTCTCTATTTCCCCCTTCTCTTATGCTCATGCATGAGCGTAAGCTTATGCTTATGCTTAAGCATAAGCATGAGCATAAGAAAATGAGACATATGCTCATGCTTATGCTTATGCATGTGCTCATGCATAAGCATGAACATATGTCTCTTTTTTCCCCCTTCTCTTATTCTCTCTTTCCCCCTTCTCGCTTTCCTTTCCCCTTTCCTTTCCCTCTTATTCTCTATTTCCCCCTTCTCTTATGCTCTTCTCTCATTTCCCTCTTCTCTTATGCTCTTCTCTTATGCTCTTTTTTCCCCCTTCTCTTCCTCTTATGCTCTTCTCTTATGAGCATAAGTATAAGCATGAGCATAAGAATGCCAAACTTCAATCCCCAAACGGAAATGCATTAGTCCGAGGTCTATCATTTCAAACTCTCTTCTTAGCAACTGCTTTGTTTGTGAGATCTTCTCTTCATGGTTCCCTGTTATGACAAGGTCGCCCACATAAAGGACCACGATCATCCACCTGCCTCCTTCTCTATAGATATACAAATTTGCATAAGATGGGCTCCTCCTGAACCCGTTTTGCAGAAAGTAGGCATCGATTTGCTGGTACCACACTCGTGGGGCCTATTTCAACCCGTAAAGTGCCTTCTTTAGTTTACTTTACCTTCTGGGCCGGGGAACCGGGGATCACAAAACCTGGTGGTTGTTCCACGTATGCATGGGCTGCACGGTTGCCATGTAGGCAGCTATGCCATAAGAATGTAAAGGGCAACTCTCTATAGCCTGTCAAGCAACCCCAAGAGTGTCATATACATAATTGGTGCGAGCCTCCAAACTTTGGCCCCAATACTCTATGTGTAATTTGGATATCATTTGACGATCGGCAAATTGACAACAATTTTGTTTACAACAATCAATCATAGATACTTTTGTGATTGCATCCCTTGTGAGTCTAGATGATGCTAATGGCATGCCATGTTTTTTAGCTTTCCTCTTTATCATGCAGTAACGCCTCTTTTTTGTGGATTTTTCCATTGGGTCCTCATCTTCCATGTGCTTTTTCCCAGAACCACTTGGAAAATTCATGGTGTCATCAATTCTTAATGAAGTTCCATCTAAAAAGGTTATTTGTGCAATGGGCCATTTTATTAAGTGGATGGTATTGATGCCTGATACTTTTTGTCCCATTATTCTTGTGAGAAAAAGATAGGGAGAGAGGATCACAAACCTGATTTTGAGAGCACATGTACATTTTGAGCTCTGCCAACATCATCGGGAAGTGAAAAGAAGCAACCAATAGGTACATGATCTGAAACTGATTAATTTAGTAAGAATGGAAACAAGCAAGGTGGTATGATGAAGTCTCGCCTATTTTGAAGTATATTTAGATAGTAAAGTGTGCTCAAGAAAGCGATTTGAGTTGTTGGGCCCCAACCCTCCAAATCCCGTTCTTAATCACAAATCAAAATAACATAGGCTAAAACTAGTTGACATCGCATGCAAATTTGGTATTAAGACTACCTTTCTCGATAACAATCCTTCTTTAACACCTTTTTTGACACTTTGGCATTATTTTGACTTATCTCTATTTATGCATTCATCTCCATCAAATGTTACTCTATAGTTATTTTTTGTCACTTTCCCAACTATTATTTGCTAATATTTCAAACATAGAGTACATCATCAATTAGTCCTTTCTTTCTAATATATTCGTCCATGGGTACTTCTCCCTTTCCTTGGATACGATTTTCAATATAGAATACGTCTTTTGAACCTTCCAATTATTTCATTTTTTTGGAGCACCCTTTGTGGAGATGATGCACCATTGTTGATACATTATGGATCTTGATTTTCCTTTTCTACATTGTGGACATGGTAGTTGCGTGCACCTCTAGGCTTTCCCTTTTCATCTAGGAAGATTACAATGTACATGTTTTCTCAACTGTTGTTTTTCATAACCTTGCACTTGTTGATTGGTATAATGGCCATGACACTAATGATGATTTTTTTCCTTTAAAGTTTCCTCAATTATTATTGTAGCTTCCATAAAATTGCTCTTGTTGATTAACATGATGACATAACTTTCAGAATGATCTCCTCTTCCTCTAACATTTCCTTAGTTGTTGCATTAAACACCGTGATTCCTTTGTTGAGAGTTCACGCTCAACATCATGTGATCATGTGTGCATAGCACCATCACGTGATCATATGTGCATAGCACTAACCTTATAGAGTGCTATAAAGGAAAGGGTTAGATCCCCTAACCCTAACCCTAAAAGGGTTTGTATATATTCTATTTTTTCAACTAATTCTAGTGTACAGTTAGTCATTTGTGGTGTGCTCTCTAGCTGTGCCCTCTCTCCTCATCTCCACTCTTCTCCTCTCCCCTCTTCATATTTTGTCATGGTATTAGAGCTCCCTTGTCTTCCGTTGAGACATTGTGATTCTTGAGAGTGTGAGAGAGATTGTGAGATTGAGAGTTCTCTTGAGTGATTGTGAGATCCTTCCCTTCACTTCCGTTGAGAGAAAATTCCGTCCATTAACTTTCTTGAGAGTTCTTTGAGAGATTGAGTATTCATTCTTCTAGACAAAGAGAGAAAGATTTCAGTTGTTGTGAGTCTTGAGAGTTCATCTCTTTTGAGTGATTCTGAGATATTCAGCACCTTGCGAGATCTTGTGAGATCTGTTTTTTGGAGAGAGAGAGAGAGAGTTCTTCTTCATGCTACAACGGCCAATTCTCTATCAACGCACGCCTCCATAGAGGAAGTTGACTGCAGTGGGTGGGAGCGCCCTACGCCATCTCCAAGCCTAAAGCAAAGACAACGCCAAGGCCTTCTGCCACCATCAACGGCCGCTCCAGTACCTCCAAATGCTAGCAAGCTGCATAACGCCTCTTGGTCCACAGCCATGACTAAGGACGACTACAGCTTGTGAGCCTCCAACGACCTAAGGCTTCAAGCAAAGCCCATGACTCGCTTAGCCAAAGCTTGGACTCCGCAGAGCTCTCATCGCCGTCGCTAAGCCACCATAGCCAGCAGGCGCAGAGCTCTCAAGGCCATCGTGAAGCCACTACAGCCAGCCGCCTTCATCGCCACCATCAAGCTGCAACGACACTCCAGCAAAGTCGACGAATGATGAGCAGCTGGCTAGAGAGCGCTCCATGCAGCTGCGGTGGCACGGCGTGCGCTGCTGGACTGGGTTCGAAGGAGAGCTGCGAAAGCCATAGCCATTACGCAGACGGGTGCAGCAGCAGATTTGAGGACAAAAGCTTCGCCAAAACGGCGCGCTCGCCAAGCGTCGACTAGCCCAACAAACGGCACTTTCAACGACTGCCTCCAACGAAGCCTCACGACTCCATCGACGGAATCTTCAAAGATTCTGGAGTATCTTAAAAGATTCCGACAGGCAACCACATCCATCTGACACGTGGCAGATAAGCTCCAACCTGGGTCAGGGTAAGTTAATCCCAATTAGATTGATCATAGGTCAGAGAGCTTGGTTTACATTGTGACACGTGGCAGACCTTATCTGCCACGTCAGCACTACCACATCATCTGCCACGTCAGCACTACCACGTCATCAGGCCACATCATCAGGCCACATCATCAGGGCCACATCATTAGTGCCACGTCATCAGTGCCATGTCACCCTGCTGACATCATCAGTGCCACCTCAGCACTGCCACCTCAGCAGTCCAGTCAGCACTGACCCCTGCAGGCACAGTCCCTTGCCAGGCACACTGTGCACACACTGCATGTGCACACTCCTGCCACCTCAGCACAGAGCTTCACTGGCACACCTCTTGCTAAGCACAATGCCACATCATCACTGCATGTGACTCACAGTGACACATCATCATTGAGCACCATTTGCACTCCTTTTGCCCCTCCACCTAGATCAAGTCATATCTCTTGATCCAGGAAGAATTTGAGGGTGCTCCAAAAAGGAAAGTCGCTCGATTTTTCGTGCTCTATGCGCTCGTTACATCACGTGCACATTTCGGTGCAAGTTATACTCACATTTGAGCCTCGCCGACAAAACCACTTCCTTCACGCACATTTGCCTCTACATCGACGCATCTGACCCAGCACTTAAAAAGAACAAAGGAAAAGGAATTATTTGCTGCTCTTTCATCGATCGACGGTTGGTTTAGATCTAGATCAGAGTAGACTAGATCGCCATAGAGGGGACGCTTTGAATTCCCCAAGTTGCCAATCTAAGCCATGCCCGAAATTCCCGACTAGTACCTACTCGGAGTCAGTCCATACGCTCACATCCGATTTCACATCATTACATTACCTGAAACCTTACGTTCATCAGTTCAGTGAGCAGACTTCAGAGTTCAGAGGCATTGTAGATTGATTCAGTGGGCAGATAGCACTTGATTTCACACACACATGCCACCATTGTAAAGCCTATTTGGCTATCTCACGGCATCGTGCACATCATTTTTCAGCCTTGTAAAGCCTCTTGGCTATTCCCGGCATCATTGCCACAAGCCTTGTAACACAGATCAGATCTTATTTACTGCAGTTCTATCTTCACCGACGGTATAGAGATTTCACTTGGCATCTTGAGTGTATTTGCAGTTGATTCATACAGAGTTTTCCAGGACACTTTTTGAGTACATTGTTTGCACCATGTCGACTAGCAACCTCAATCTGGAGGCATCTGCTAAGTTAGACAACTCCAATTACGGTACATGGAAATACCGAATGGAGACCATTCTTGTGCTTCAGGACAAATGGGAGTATGTCGATGGATCTATACCTAGACCATTGGCCGATCCAGCCACCAGTAGCTCTACTCCATCTGATGTCACAGCACCAGCAACGGGATCTACATCGGGATCTACATCTACACCATCAGTCTCCGCACCAGTAGCAGATCCTGCCATTGCCCGAGCTCAAGCAGAATGGGATAAGAAAGACAAGTATGCCTATCACCTGATCAAGCAGAATGTGCAAGATGTCATGCTAGGACAGCTCAACACAATCAAGACATCAAAAGAAGCATGGGATATGTTCGCAGCTCTCTATGAGTCCAAGAACACATCCAGGATTCTCACCCTGAGAAACCAGATCAACCAGAGTTTCCGCAACAGCAGTGAAACCGGTCATGCTTATGTACTCCGCATCAAAGACTACAACAATCAACTTGCAGCAGCAGGAGAGACTATGAATCCCACAGAAATGGTTCAAGTAATCCTGAATGGACTAGGAGAAGGATATGAGAATCTAGTCCAGAGTATTGCCATCCAACGGCAAATTCCAACACTGGAAGAACTTCAGTCAGTTCTACTTGGTGAAGAACTCAGGACTCTCAGGCCATTCAAGCACGTAAAGGTCATTCTAATGATCAGGCATTCACAGCTTCAGATAGAAGCAGAGGCAAAGGCAGAAACAGAGGTAGATCATATCAGAAAAGTGGTCATCATCATCAACAAAATCAAAGTCAGAATCAGCATCAGCATCAGCAGCATCCTTAGCAACATCAAAATCAGCAAAGAGGAAATCATTCCAACCGAGGAAGATTCCAAGGACGAGGGAATGCATCCACCAATGTGTCAAATATTCAATGCAACTATTGTCACAAGTTTGGACACTATGAAAGAGATTGCCACAAGAAGCAGTATGACCAAGGCGGTCAATCCGAGGGAATTCCCGAGGAAGAGGAAATCATCGTGGTGGACATTCTAGTCACAGTCATTTTGCAAATGAACATGGCAATATGTTTCTTGCAAGTGAGGAATTGCATCAGACTGATACAATGCACCTAGACACTGATTTCAATCCCAAAGAGGATTTCAGCTATCAAGTCGACCAAGTGGAACAGGATCCTTGGTACATCGACAGCGGTGCATCATCTCATATGACAAATCATCAGGAATGGTTCACAGAAATGAAGCCATTAGAAGGTCAAAAGAATGTCATCTACACAGTAGACAATACACCGAATCCGGTTCAAGGGACAGGTGTTATCCCTATGAACAATTTCACTGGTACAAAAGGATTAGTCAAAGATGTGCTCTATGTTCCGAAGCTCAGCAAGAACCTTTTGTCAGTAGGTCAAATGACGGAACACAACTACAAAGTCATCTTCGACGGTGATGAATGCACTATCAGAGACAAATCCAAAAGAGGTCAGCTAGTAGCAAAAGGTGTCAAGGAAGGACGCTTATACAGGATGCTAGCTACAGTACCAGATAAGCATGCCATGTCAGCTCAAATGCAACAGATGCCACTATCTGCAAAATGGCACAAAAGATATGGTCATGTCAACTTCAAGTACTTGTTAGATCTCAGGAATCAAAATATGGCAATTGGGATTCCGAAGCTACAATTTCTTGGAAAAGTTTGTGAAGCATGCTGCTTCGGCAAACAAAAGCGAACCAACTTTGTCAGAAGTACCTCTCGTGCACGAGGTATTCTTGATTTGATTCATACAGATGTATGGGGTTATGCCCAGACCCGCAGCATCAATGGTTCACTTTATTACTTGACCTTCATCGACGACTACAGCAGATATTGTTGGGTCTACTTTCTGAAAGAGAAATCTGAAGTGTTTACCAGATTTCAAGAATTCAAAGCCATGGTAGAAAACCAAACAGGCAGAAAGATCAAGGTCATGAGATCAGACAGAGGAGGTGAATACATGTCTTCAGCCTTCATGAACTTTTGCAAAAATCACGGCATTCGAAGACAATTCACATGTGCAGATACTCCTCAGCAAAATGCAAGAGCTGAAAGGAAGAATGGGACTTTAGCAGACAGTGCTAGAGCAATGCTTAGTGAAAAGCATCTTCCAAATCAGTATTGGGCAGAAGCAATAGCTACAGCTAACTACTTGCTTAATCGGCTTCCTACCGAACCGATACAAGGTATGACTCCTTATGAAGCATTCACTGGACACAAGCCACGCATTGGGCATCTCCGCATATTTGGTTGCATAGCATATGCCCACATACATGATGATCATCGCAGGAAATTGGATGCGAAGTCACGCAAATGCATCATGGTTGGCTACAGTGAAGAAAGTAAAGCATACAAATTGTATGATCCCATCAACCGCAAAGTCATTATCTCCAGAGATGTAATCTTCGATGAGGAATCAGAATGGACAACCTCACCTACACAGGAGATAGAAGCATCGACTTCACAGTCATCTACAGAACAGGTTGATGAAGAAGAGCAAGAATTGCCAGCAACACCCCAAGCAGTGCCACAGCAGCTCAGACGGTCTACTAGGGAAAGCAGACCACCAGCCAGATTGACATATGCTCAGAAAGGCAAAGCAATTCAGGTGGAAACCACCAACTATGCTCTTATGACTACCATCATGGCTACAGAAGAGCCAGTGTACTTCGAAGACGCAGTAGATAAGCCAGAATGGCAAACTGCTATGAATGAAGAAATGGATGCTTTGTATAAAAATAACACTTGGGAATTATGCGACCTTCCACCAGGAAAGAAGGCCATAGCCAACAAATGGGTATACAAAGTGAAGTATAATCCAGATGGCAGTATTCAGAGATACAAAGCCAGATTAGTTGCAAAAGGATTTGCACAACAATATGGCCAAGATTATGATGAGACTTATGCTCCAGTAGCAAAGATGGATTCCATACGGTTCTTGATATCACTAGCGACACTCAGTAATTGGAATGTGTATCAGCTCGATGTCAAGAATGCATTTCTCAATGGTTATCTAGACGAGGATGTCTACATGCAACAACCAGCTGGTTATGTTGAACCAGGAAAAGAGAACAAGGTTTGCCATCTCAAGAAAAGTCTCTATGGCTTAAAGCAAGCACCCAGAAGTTGGTACAGCAGAATTGACAAATATTTTGCTGATCTGGGATACATGAAGTCCAATGCAGATCATACTCTCTACTACAAAGTTCAAGGGGAAGATATTACTATTGCACTTTTGTACGTAGATGATCTGATTGTGACAGGAAGCAAGGATAGCTTCATCAGAAAACTAAAACAAGACTTATCTGCAGAGTTCGACATGAAAGATCTTGGACTTATGCACTATTGTCTTGGAATTGAGTTCTGGAGAGATTCCGATAGCACATTCATGAGTCAGCTCAAATATGTTGACAGTCTCATGAAGAAGTTTCATATGGCAGATTGCAAGATTGCAGCCACTCCCATGGAACAGAGTTTGAAACTTACTAAAGATTCAGAAAAGCCTACAGTCAATGACAGATACTACAGGCAACTCATTGGATCTCTTATATATTTGACAATCACACGGCCAGATATTTGTTATGCAGTAAGCTCACTAGCACAGTTTATGGCAAATCCAAAACAGCTCACTGGAATGCAGCCAAAAGAGTCTTGAGATACATCAGAGGTACAAGACAATTTGGGATAGAATACAGAAAAAGTCATCCATGGTTGCATGGATACTGTGACAGTGACTATGCTGGAGATCATGAGACCAGGAGATCGACACAGGGATATGCATTTTTCCTTGGTCAAGGTGCTATATCATGGTTGTCAAACAAACAGCCAACTGTTTCTTTGTTGTCTTCGACTGAAGCAGAATATAGAGCACTCACTACAGGTGCATGTGAGGCTATATGGCTCAGAAGACTATTGTCAGAAACAGATTACTTTGATGAATCAAAGCCAACAACAATATACTGTGATAATCAATCGGCTCAAGCATTGGCCAAAAATCCAGTATATCACTCCAGAAAAAGCACATTGATGTCAGAGAGCACTTCATCAGAGAAAGAGTGTTACTTGGTGACATCACACTGCAGCATTGTGATAGCAAAGAAAATGTTGCAGACATCTTTACCAAACCACTCGGTAAAGAGTATTCGAGAAACACCGACTAGCTCTTGGTTTGATGCAGAGGAAGGACATTCCCATTAAAGGGGTGTGATGGAATGTAATGCTCAGTCCTTCTTCGATTCCCCAGAATCATCATCTTGAGGGAAGGCCTACTTCATGATGTTGATCTTGAGGGAAGGTGTTGAGAGTTCACGCTCAACATCATGTGATCATGTGTGCATAGCACCATCACGTGATCATATGTGCATAGCACTAACCTTATAGAGTGCTATAAAGGAAAGGGTTAGATCCCCTAACCCTAACCCTAAAAGGGTTTGTATATATTCTATTTTTTCAACTAATTCTAGTGTACAGTTAGTCATTTGTGGTGTGCTCTCTAGCTGTGCCCTCTCTCCTCATCTCCACTCTTCTCCTCTCCCCTCTTCATATTTTGTCATCCTTTCTACATTCTCTTTTGTAATGAACAAGTTTGTGATAGTAGTTACATTGTATGCTTTGAGATGACTTCGTACTTCCTTGAAAATTGCCCCTATTTGAAGGATTGCATTGGCATTGATAGTTTCCTTGAATAATGATATTGCAAACTAGCTTCATTTCTATTTTTTTAAATGTTGATGTCCATTTCTATTTGATGATCAATGTCTATCTCAATTTGAAGATGATAGTTTCCTTTCGAGTGATGATGTTCCTGCTTGACTTCTTTTCCATTTTTAGAAGTAGTGAACTAGCTTCATTTCCATTTTTGTTGATCTTCATGTCGACTTCTATTTAATGATTTATCTCTATCTCAATAAGGAGGTCCTTTTTCCCTCTTAAATAATGATGTTGTTGATTGACTTCATTTCCATTTTTCGATGTTGATGTCGAGTTCCATTTGATAATCTACCTCTACCTCAATTTGATGTCCACCTCTACCTAGATTTGAAGATCTACCTCTACGTCTATATTTGTTGATGTTGATTTCCACAACACTATCGTGTATCAAAAGTGAGAACTATAATTGCACGTTACCCATTTTAAAGATTCCCTCAAAATAGTACCAGATTTTATTTTAAAATTGAGGGGAAATTTAAACCTATGCATTTAAAAACATAATAGTTCTATATAGATTTTTGAAAATTTTAAAATAAAAAAGATCAATGATTTTTAAATTGAAATCTCCAAAAAGAAATAGGTTGAGATGAGAAGCACTAAAGTTGTTCTTCATTGAATTTAAAAGTGTTACCTTAATCTCGTTTTCCTCATACAAACAGGGTTGATTATAATACCTTATTATAATCTTTTAAATTTTAAACTTTGTACAATTTACATTCGAAATCCTTCATCACACTACAAGGCATAGGCCATTTTTCGATGAAAATACCGACGCTTTTTACATTAAATTTTTTTTTCATGGGCGCAAACGTCACTATAAGAGTCGCTAAAAGCATCGGAAAAGAACCGTCGCTATATAGCGATGATGAGAAACATCGCTATATAGCGACACTATTAATTGTCGCTATATAGCGACACTGGTAAACGTCGCTATATAGCGACGATTAACAGAACTTTAAAAAAAGGATTAGTGGGGCTAAACAGGGCTTGCTATGGCCCTGTTTAGCCCTACTAATCCCTTTTTTTTTTTGTAATTACAAAACAAAGTATTTTAATAACAAAATTTCCCTTGTGAAAAGGGTGATACAAAATCGCTCTTGTGAAATGATGAGCAACAAAAACATATACATGTCAGACATATACAACATTATTTGTAACAAAATTACCCTTTCGAAAGGGCGATACAAATTGCTCAAACGAGCGGATATACAAAATGACATACAGGGCGAAGAAAATGCTACTACCACTACTACTCATCCGAATCCGAATCATCCTCGTCTTGTTAGCCTGTTCCTTAGTCCTCGTCAGTTGCGTCTTCTCCCTCATTCTCGTCACGTGCGTTTGATCCTTGGCCCTGTTGATCGCTCGTCTCCGATGATGGGACGCTTGAGCTTTGACCCTAAGAGTGAACCATATAAATCGAAAATTAGATTGGAACTTAAAGAAAAAAACAATTTAAAAAGTGAGATTACAAGTAGGAGTAGACTTATATTGTGCGAGCAGCCACCTCAGCCCAATCAACCGTCACTCCCATTGCCTCTTGCTCAATAAACCACGGCTTGTTCCTATCTGAAATGCATGTCGTGTCTCTGCATCTATAGGAAGACGACCCATCGCAGCTTGCTGTGGATCCAATTCACGAGAGTTAGAGTTAGCTAAAGTGCGTGTAATATGTAGCAAAACAAATAGAACAATACATTAAATGAAAAGAAGTAGACTTACCACGGTTGCCTCGAATGCCAACCGTCTGCCTGCACCAAAGTGCGAAGTACCTACGATGTCCAGCCATCTCTTGGCAACCCTCCTCTGACCCTCAAACAATTCGGGATGGTCCCTATTTTGCTTCTTGAAGAACTTCCAATCTGCCCAGCTGGGTTTAGCCAACCCCTTTGTGATGGAAGTACGCAAGGTTGATCTACGATGCTTCAAGACCAAACCCATGCGCTCTCGCATATAATCCTCATTAAACTCCCAATTTGGTGGGTTAGGGTATCTTTGTTTTAACTCATCGATGACCGCCTACTTCTTTTGGCCATCTTGATACTGCCAATCGGTAGCAATGCCGCTCTTGAAGTGATGATTCATCAACCTCCTCATGGTGGCCATCACTTCTTTGCCCTTTCTATCTTCTATTATCTCTCCGGTAGCTGTGATTTGATAGGAGAGATCCCCTGATGAGTAAGGAGGACTGACGGTAGCAAAGTCAGAAGGAGTGGAAGTTGCGCGAGTGCTTCCGGAGCGAGGAGTAGCAGTGGGAGTAGGAGAGGGAAAGGGACCTAACTGATACTGTGTCTCTGAACCAAGTAGAGACCTGTAGGAATGTGAGTGTGTTGACTCGTCTACATCTCCCGAGTCAGCACAACATGAGCTGCCCTTCCTACTCTTCCTTCCCTTATGAGAGGCATGCGCAGGTGATGACCCCGCGGTCAAAGGGGCACGAGGGGACGGCTGGGAAGTACGTCCACCCGTCAGTGTAGGGGAGGGAATTGTTGAGGTCCTCTGAGATAGCAGAGAGAAGAATCTCGCTGCCTCCTCATCGCTCATCTGTGCTACAAACTCGTCGAGACTCCCGACAAAGCCATGCACGGCTAGCAAAGGAGTTCCCCGAGGGGTAGTCACAGTGCTACATGGAAGAGGAGTCGGGTCGTAGTGCTAGGTCCGAGAGGATTCAGACCAGGGGTAGTCCTCGGGGTATTTGCCTGAGAGGAATCAAAGTCCTCTGGAGCATAAAGATCATGAGCTCTTCTCCTGCGAGGCTGTCTATACTCATCGGATGAGTGACGTGATCCCATGTCTAACATAGACACAAACACGAAAACAAAAAACAAAAAAACAAACATAAGCATAGGCATAGGCATAGGCAAAGAGGGAAAGAAGAGGAAGAAGAGGAAGAGGAAGAGGAAGAAGAGGAAGAGGAATCTGAAGAAGAGGGAGAGAAGAGGGAAAAGAGAAGGGGGAGGAGAAGAGGAAGAAGAGGGAAAGGAAAGAGGGAAAGAAGAGGAGAGAAGAGGGAAAGGAAGAGGAAGAAGAGGAAGAAGAGGGAGAGAAGAGGAAGAAGAGAGAAAGAAGAGAGAAAGAAGAGGGAAAGGAGAGGGGAAGAGAGGAGAAGAGAGAAGAGCATAAGAGAAGAGGAATCTCTTATGCTCATGCATAAGCATAAGCATTCTTATGCTCATGCTTATGTTTATGCATGAGGCGATGGCAAGATCTATTGTTAGTGTGCACACCATTGTGTGTACTGGCTGTCTATTAGTATTTTAGATTCTATGATTGTGCATATTCAGGATGCAAGCACGCCGAAGGAGGCATGGGATACTTTGACAAAAACGTACAACACAAATATGCAAGCCAGGAAAATGCAGCTCAAGCAGGAGATGCATAATGTGCAGAGAGAAAATATGAGCATCAATGACTACCACATGAAGGTGAAGAAGATTGCAGATGCACTTGCTTCCATTGGGTCGCCAGTGGGGTGCAAAATAGTACTCAAAATGCTGGTGAAAAAAATTGCTTGAATTAATTACAAAAAACACTGTTTGTATCAATTATAATCTATACTACTGGTGGTGAAGATAGAATTGTAATATATATCAATATGCTACAATGCTTATGTGGCAACAATTGACACCAAGAATATTTGAGAGACTTAACAAGGCTCAAAATAATGTGCACAAATGATGCCAGGGATAGATGAGAGGCTTTATAAGATTCAAACAAATGTGCACAGATGCCAAAAAATAGCCAATAAGGCTTTACAATGAAGGCATATGATGTGAAAACTCATGTGAGCGAAGGGACTAGTAGAGAAATTGTGGGCATGGCTTAGGTTGGCTATTTTGGAGTTGTCTCCTCTATGGATAAACTAATTTATGCTAATCTAGAGCTAGACCAGCAATTGAGCGATGAAAAGTAACAAATAGTTTCTTTTCTTTTTGTTCCTTTTAGCTAGGACAGATGCATCGATGTAGAGGCTTCAATGTGTGCAAGAAGTGGATTTGATGTCAAGCCTAAAAAGTATGTGATGCAAAGTGTCGAAGTTTTGTTGAGGATTGTGTAAATGCGCCATACCTCTAGGGCATAGGGGAA
The DNA here is from genome assembly GCF_047967505.1 of Dipteris shenzhenensis. NCBI lineage: Eukaryota > Viridiplantae > Streptophyta > Polypodiopsida > Gleicheniales > Dipteridaceae > Dipteris > Dipteris shenzhenensis. Next base: position 32,010,017 of record NC_141623.1, read on the forward strand.
AACCCTAACCCTAAATGCTAAGTTCTCACATGTATATCTTCATGTTCACGTTCAATACACTTAGTGTACAGGTAGCTATATCATGTGCAATCCTCTCTCTCTCCCTCTTTCACTTTCGCTATCATGGTATCAGAGCACTAGGTGCTCCCACTCCCTTCATGGGCCCTCCTTCTGTGAGGCATCTTCCATTGAGAGAGATTTTTGCCAAAGAGAGAGTGCAAACCCTTGCTTCTGTCAAGGCCTTAAGCCCTTGCTTCCTTCAAGGCATTAAGCCCTTGCTTTTGTCAAGGCACAAGCCCTCTCATTGAGGCATCTCCACGATTTCTTCAACTCTTCATGTAGGGCTCATCCTCATCTTCAAATTGAGATGAAAAGATCCCAATCCTGTCATTTTTGAGTGATGTTCTTGAGTTTTGTAAGGTCTCTGTTCATTGTGAGATGTTAGCATTGGAGAGAGTAAGGTTCAAAGGCTTATGGTGTGAGAGTTCAGTCGAGCCTAATGACGAAGCCTAGAGTAGCCTCCACTGAACCTCTGCAAGTGTTCAGCTTCCACTGCATCATAGACAAGCACCAACGGGAGACCCACAGTGATAACTCAAACAACAAGCAATGGACGTTTATGCCTCTCCCAACAATGGTAGCCGAATGATGCTCCATCAAGATCTAGCAAAGGACAATGGAACGACATACTAGCAGGCCGCCTGGTAGCTTCGCCCCATAGTTCATGTAGCTCCAAAGGGAGCCCTGGGCTCCAAGCTCCCTACGAGACCCTTCCACGATGGACAGCACAGCAGGATCCTCCATGCAACAACTCACAAGCCCTACTTGCCAATGCTTGATGAAATCTGGCTATAAAATGGTCCTCAACAAGTCTACGACACCTCCATAACAGCTTCACACAGCAACTCGACTGACTCCAGGCGGTTCACCTCAAACAGCCCCCTGATAGCACAACTAAGCATCACGTAGTGCTCTAGCTTTTGTAGCCACACTTATCCTCAATGAGGCTCCCTCGACACATAGGAAACTCAAATGCCCATGCAGCTCGTCAACGATCAAACATGACACATCAACAGCTCTAGACTCCTACAAAAGCACTACCAGCCTTCACCTTCTCCACAGCCCAAGGCATAGCGCAACGTGGGCATGCAATAGTCCCACCTATCCTCAGCCAAGCGACTGCAACGAGCAAGCAAGCATCGCCTGATGACTCGAGGTGAACCATCTCCATGCCTTTTTGAGCCCAATCTCCATAGCTCCTTGAGTAGCCCACGCGCAACACAAGCTCGAAAGTTGATTCGCAGGAACGGAGTAGGTGACGGGTTTTTTCGGTCCATCATCAAAATCTTTTAAAGATTTCGGTGGCATCTCAAAGATTCTAGAACTTTCCCAAGATGCCACATGTCATTATCCTTATCCAGGGTTAGCAAGGCTTGGTTTAGCCTCAACCAGGGTCAGGTTTGGAGTACCTCCAATTAGGTAGGTTTGGTCAAGACTTGGTCAGCTAGCTGACATGTGGCATTCTGCCACATCAACACCACATCAGTAAGAAGGCACCACAATACCATGTCATCTGACCCTTGGGAAAGCCATGCCAGCAGTTCAATAGCCACATCATCATCATGTCACCATGCCCCAGTCAGCATGTGCACATCAGGTGCCCTACCAGCAGCCTTATCCACATTAACACATCATCATCTACCATGTCATTTGGCAGTGCCCTGTTAGCATCCAGTGACACCTCATCAGTGCCAACTAGGCACTCTAGCCTCTCCATAGGCACTCAATGAATTTAGCATGTGACCTTCAGTCTGCCACATCACCCTCCATGCAATTTTTGATCACCCTCTTGGGATCAAGTTTGGCCTATCCTTCCGGGAGCCATAACTTTTGATCCAGGGGGGGTTCGGATGTGATCCAAAAACAAAAAATGATCACCATCTCGCGAGCATCTTAGTTTTGCATTGTGACATTTCCATAGGTCAACATCATCAAATCATCATCATTGGAACCACCTCTAATCCACTGCAACACACCCAGCACGTAAAATGAATTAAGATAAAATTCTTTTGCTGCATTTTGTGATTTGACGTGTAGTCTAGACTAGCCTCGCCATAGAGGAGATCCAACTCCACCAAGCCAAGCAAGCCATGTCACATTACTCGATTAGTTCCCACCAATGTCATTCCATGCAGTTCTATCATTGGTATACACATTCACACATCTGACTCTAGTTCAGTACTCTTGGCATTCGGCAGTTCATCACTCAGTGTGACACTTGGTAGTGATCTTCCCCACTGATTCAAGATTGTTGCACATTTGCATGCACATATGCCACCCATGTACAGCCATATTCATTGACTATTTTGGCATTGGTTCCATACACATATCCATCAGCCTTATATAACCTTTTAGCTACTCCCGACACGCAGTTGTCATCATTACGTTACAAGCTTGATCCTTGGCACATTGTAGTTCTCATGTGACTTGGTTTTGACCATTTAGTGTAAGCCCCCTAGTGGCAGCTCTTTTACAGTGTTCTCATGGGTGGACACTCTCGCCTGGTACATAGGTTAGCCTCTTAGACAAAGTACCAAACCGCCTCCAACATGGAGTTATCCACATCATGCAGTTAATGATACACCAGTCGTGACTCCAGGTCAAATCTGTGAGTGGAAAGAGAACCTACTTTGATCATTTGTTGCCACAGGGTATGTACCAATGTATGATGCCAACTCGAGCCTCATTGGCATTGAAAGATCAGATGCAGATGCTTCACATGTTAGCATGGATCAGACCACAATTTCTTATCATGCACATTTAATGGTAAGCCCTCTGCATGAGGCACATTCTCAGTAAGCCCTTAACACAAGGCCCATTCTTCGGTAAGACCTCAGCATGAGGCAAATTTGATGGTAAGTCCTTAATACGAGGCAATCTCATGTACATCAGCACAACCTGACTCCAGTGATTTTCACACTTATGTATGGATTCGACTCCATCTTTTGCCACAGACGCAGACATGTAGCAGGAGTTCGGTTATGATCATGTAGTTATTCACAACACATAAGTCCTTAGTACTAGGAACTCCCATCTCTAGCCGTATGCAGAGATTTATGCCACAGTGCATTTAGCTCTTCAGGTGATTCCATTCTAGCATCGATCCCTGATGCTTCTCTGACACAGAGCATATCTTGGGCTCAGTTCTCTTCAACATTACAGATTAGTAGATCAATCTTCAAGACATTCTAGCATCGGCTTAGTTATGCTGCATTGCACCACCATTGGATCTAGTGATCACCACCTCTTTTGATCAGCAGATCATTCCTCAGCACAAGGATACCAATGCATCAGTGCGGTCCTGCCCCAGTGCAATAGACATCATCAAGTTCAGCCATACTGCAACCTGGGGAGACTTAGTGTTTCAACATGCACTCATTGCTGTCGTATATAGTCCATACTTGATACAGATCAGTGGTTGGATCCATGATTATAGATCAATCTCTACTCATGGCTGTCGTATATAGTCCATACTTGATGCAAATCAGTGGTTGGATCCATGATTACAGATCAATCTCTACATCAGCATTCGACACCTCATATGCCTCAGGTACATCTTATGCATTCTCAGTTGTACTTATTTGGGTTTTGAAAATACTGGCTAGTTATAATTCTTGCATATCACTATGCAAGTATAAATATTATAAAACCAGGCAATATATTTCATAAACATAGGAAACACTCAATGGAAACCATGGAGCTAGTTCTATTAGAGGACAAGATCTCATCAAAAATACCTAGGATCAATAGATCACTAATTAAGCTATAAAGGCAAGCAAGAAGTAGCCAAGCATCATTGCATTCGTGGTTGACCCAAGCATAAATAGCTGAAACAATAGCTCGCTAGTGAGCTATAAAGATAGGGAGCCAAAAACTTTTTTCTAAGGAATTTGTACCAATGGAGCACAGTAACGATGGTCATCCATAGGTCAAATATTTGAACATCTATAATTTCTAGTTTTGTGGGAGATGTGTTTGTGTGTATTGGGTCCTCTACATGTAAGAATACAAGTTGTGCATAAAACAATATTTTAAATTTCTCCTAGTGCTAAATGCATAGTTCTTCTTAAATTTTCCCATTTAAAAAAATCATTATGGTTGAGTCAAATCAATCCTTGTAGATAGAGATCAAGGTGGTTGTAAGAGTTCTACACCATACGATCGTTAAAAACTCGCAAAACTCGCAAAAACTTACTCGCAAAATGCCAAGCCCCTATTTCAAGCTTTTAGCCCTTTATACTATCAGCTCCTTCTTGATGATCCTATGATAGATGCTACATCACATGCCGATGGACATTTAGCCATGCACACATCAGACGACCTTCAGCTCATGACAGTTGATCATACAAGTTTGACAGGTTGCCATACCTTGTCATTTGTACGGGCCCATTCTTCAACAGAGTAGCATATCATACCTACACCTTCAGCCCCATATTTTTAGCCTCTAGATCACTCTACCCACACCGATTATGTGGTCTTCTTCGTCCCCGCATCATTTGAGAGAGATTACACTATTTCAGCATATATCTGACATTGCTGTCAGTTCTTTTGGGTTGGTGACACCCTCGTATGTCATAACCTATTGGATTCTATCTCCATAACTACACTGACTAGCCTCATACTCGAATGCCTCAGAGCAGCTACACGGTCCATAGTGACTTATGACATGTTCAGCCTTGACATGTTCAGCATGCAACCATACACACCGTTGTTCACACAGTCATCTTTCGATCGACTAGTCTTTGATCCAGGTGGACTTTACCTTCTGCATATTTCCTTCCTCTTCCCTTCGGCCTATCTTCTGGGTTTTATTCCCAAAGGTGAAGGATGACCCACAACTTAAGAGGGGGAAATCCACGTTATGTATAGGACCCCATAAGCTTTACTCATTATACATGCTTCTGCTACGTAGTCATCACTGTGCTCGCATATGCACATACTACTCTGATTTCTTTTCTGTTTTGGATATGCACTAAACAAAATCCACAAACAGGTCTTGTACATGCACCCTCTACTTACCTAGTTTAAGAGGGGGTGTTGAGGATGGTGTAAATTGCATCATACCTCTAGGGCATAAGGAAAGGCCCTAACCCTAAACCCTAAACCCTAAGGGGTTCTCACATGTATATCTTCATGTTCATGTTCAATACACTTAGTGTGCAGGCCCAACCGTGGGCTGTGGACGTGGGCGGGCAATCTTGCCCGTCCATGATCAGTGGGTGGCGCCCAATGGTGCACAAGTGACAATTTGGCAAGAATGTTTTTGGCCACAGAGGAACTTGAAACATTGCTTTTTCTTTTCTTTATGCCAATGTACTCAGAAAAGAAGTGGAATGACGGATGTATGGCTTCATTGAGCGTTTGACTGATAAGAATTCTGGTGAGGAAGACTAAATAGGATGAAAGAAAGCATCGCACTGCTGCGAAATCGGAGTGGGATGCTTGTGAAAATTTTCAAAGAACTCCAGCTTGTTCCCTGAATTGTGAGGGCGTCGTCCTCATTGTCGAAGCTGTTGATCAATGCTTCAGTGTGAAAATGTAATTCCCGCTGATGTTGGGCAAATCTTTCCGAACCAGTGTTCTCCAATTCTCACGCATCCGGGAGGTTGGATATGTGAGTGTGGCTAGGCGGTCAAGTCGTCAAACCGAAGGGGACAAGAACCGTCGTCCCGATAGCTGAACTGGTATTATCTCACGGATTCCTGGCAGTGATTCGACAGGCGAGAAAGTGTGCTACGAAACAATTTGCAAAGGTGAAGTGATAGAATACTCAGTTTATGTTGGCTAGTCACAAATTATTGTGAGGAGCTAGTATAAAATTACGAAGGGTCCCTATGGATACACAATTCAGGTTGGGTTAGGACATGTGAAGCAAGAGAATGCACCGGGCCAAGGCATCCGCTGGTCAGCTCCGGTCAAACTCTGTGTTGGACGAGCTAGCAGAGTGTGGCAGCAATTGCAAGGCCGGCTTTACCTCTGGAGTACCGTTGAATGCAACTAAAGCACAAGAACTGCGAGAGATCATTGGCTCGGAGATGCTGAGCTTAGAGGAGGTACTTACTTCTCTGGAACGAATGCCCCAGCCCCCTTCGGTTGAGAACTTTATGTGCATCTTGCAAAAGTGCAGAGAAAACAAAAATCTAGCGTATGCCAAGCGTTTGCGTGCCTACATGAGCAAAAGTGGGCTAGAAGCTCATAAATCTCTTGGGAACTATCTTGTCCCAATGTTGGTGGAATGTGGAACCATGTGCGATGCAGAGCAGGTTTTTAAGAGGTTGGTCGATCGGAACGAGTATTCTTGGACTTCACTGATCATGGGTTATATTGACTGCGGGGATTCACTAAAATCCCTCAACCTGTACCTCAAAATGCAACGGGATTCTGTACATCCTAGCAAGTATACGTTTGTGGCGCTACTAAAGGCTTGTGCTAGGCTGAAAGACGCGGAAAGAGGCCAAGTAGTACACACAGAGATTGCCCGACAGGAATTGGAAAGTGCTCCTTTTGTTGGCAACACCTTGGTTGATATGTATGCCAAATGTGGTTCGCTTGCAAAAGCAAGGGAAGTGTTTGACAAGCTGCCACATCGAGATGCAGTTTCGTGGAACATTCTAATTGCAGCATATACTGAACATGGTCTTGGTGGGGAAGCCTTGAACTGTGTTAAACAGATGCAACTAGAGGGCCTTTCTCCTGATGCTTCGACTTTTCTTTGGAGCTTGAAAGCTTGTGGCAGCATAGGAGCTATAGGCAAGGGCCTAGAAATGCACGCTGAGATTGCCAGACAGGGACTGGAAAGAGATCCTTCTGTCAGTGGCACCTTGGTTGACACGTATGCCAAATGTGGCTCACTTTTAAGAGCACAAGAAGTGTTTTACAAGCTGCCAGTTCGGGATGTGGTCTTGTGGACTGCACTAATTGCAGGATATGCTGAACATGGTCTCAGTGCGGAAGCACTGAACTGTTTCGAACAGATGCAACTGGAGGGGATCCGTCCGGATGCGTTCACATTTGTTTGCAGCTTGAAAGCTTGTGGCAACGTGGGAGCCATAGACAAGGGCCAAGAAATGCATGCTAAGATTGCCAGACGGGGGCTGGAAAGAGATCCTTTTGTTGGTAGTACCTTGGTTGACATGTATGCTAAATGTGGTTTGCTTGCAAAAGCAAGGGAAGTCTTCGACAAACTAAGAGTTCGAGACATAGTCTCGTGGACTATACTAATTGCAGGATATGCTGAAAATGGTCTTGGAGACAAAGCGCTGCACTGTTTCGAACAGATGCAGCTGGAGGGTACCTCTCCAAATGCTCACGCTTTTGTTTGCAGCTTGAAAGCTTGTGGCAGCATAGGAGCCATAGACAAGGGGAGAGAAATACATGCTGAGATTGCCAGACAGGAATTGGAAAATGATATTTTTGTTGGTAGCACTCTGGTTGACATGTATACCAAGTGCGGCTCCCTGGCAAACGCACAGGAAGTGTTTGACAAGCTACCAATTCGGAATGTATTCTTATGGAATGTACTAATGTCAGGATATGTTGAGTATGGTCTTGATGAGGAAGCATTGGATTGTTTTGCACTGATGCAACTGGAGGGTGTCTCTCCAAATGCTTGCACGTTTGTTTACATCTTAAAAGCTTGTGGCAGAATAGGAGTCATAGATAAGGGCCAGGAAATACACACTGAGATTACCCGACGGGATATGGAAAGAGATCCTTTTGTTGGCAGCACCTTGGTTGACATGTATGCCAAATGTGGCTCGATTTTAAAAGCACATGAAGCATTTAATAAGTTGCTGGTCCAGAATGTGGACTCCTGGACAGCACTAATTACAGGATATGCCCAGCTAGGACAAAGTAGAATTGTTTTCCATATGCTTGAGAGAATGAGAGGACACGACATAAAGCCAGATGGGGTCACATTTCTTAGTATTCTTACTGTCTGCAGTCAAGCAGGTCTAGTGGAGAATGGCCACAAGTACTTTGAGGCCATGAGAAAAATTTATGGCATTACTCCAACTATTGAGCATTACACTTGCATGATCGATCTTCATGGCCGTGCAGGGCAATTAGACGAGGCAATCACAATGTTGGAGAAGATGCCTTACCAACCTGATATTGTGGTGTGGACTACTGTGTTAGGTGCTTGTCGAAAATGGGGTAATATGGAGCTTGGAAGACGAGCCTTTGAACATGCAGTTCGATTGGATGAAATGGATGCTGTAGCTTATGTCTTGATGTATAACATCTATGCAGGCATTGATGATGCAAGGATGATGAGAAGAATTCCAACGTCATGAGAGTGAAAGAAAAGCATGGAAGTGATCAGGGGATGGAAGACATTCCCAAAACAATGATACGCATCTAGAAAGTTTTTCCTTCCGATGACGGGTAGGTCACAGATTTGCATGGTGTCTCACAGGATGTATCCGCAGATAATGCAAATTAATGTGCATTATCTTGGGCACAGTGAGAAGCTCACTATCTTGTGCGCCAATGTGCACAAGGGAAGAACCATGCAAGTTGTGTCCTATCTTTTGGAAAAGAGGGACCTAAACTTTAAAGAACAGGGATGGTGCTGCAAGGACGCAGCGATGAACTGGCACCGTTCGTCCAGAGACATAGATGAGAAATCACTGAAGGCATCATCAAAAGCTCGTGATAGAGTAAACGTTGGAGGTTGGAGCTCAGCGTCCACCAAGCATTCTCGCACGGAAATGAAGGAGTACAAGGTCTCTGTATATTTCGGAGAAGTGGAATCCCTCAAATTTACTGAGCTCAATTGGGACCCAATAAGGTGGGAGGTGACTAGTAAGTACAAATACTTAGGGATCACCATTGGATCTGATGTGATCCACTCAAATGTGATAAGGTCGAGAGCTGTAAAGCCTTGTTTTGCTGCCCAACATGTACACACAATGCCTTGGATTCCAGCCGCTGCACCAGTGTCATGTGCCCTCAAGGGAGGAATCAGGATGCAGAATCTGTTGCTAAAAGTAAAAGTGCATCATGCATGATTTCTGAGTATGCACTTTCTAGAAATCAGCCTGAAATCTCTATAAACTATTGTAAAAACCCTCGGCCAAAAAATGTGGGTGACTTGACTCTCTCTCGCTCTCTCGCTTGCTGCCTTCCTCCTTGGTTACCAGACGAGGATACTTGAGTTGATTAATGATCTCTTTCGACAGTTGATGCCTGCTAGAAAGCGAGACAAATCACGGCATCTAATTATCAGGTTTAAAGATGCCCACTAAAGGGTTGAGCGCTCCTAAAAGGACATAGCATTGGATCTCTCAAACGCACAATTTGTGGAGGATGGAAGAGTGGGAGGAGGTTATGACAGAGAAGAAGGAAGGGAGAGTGCCCTCTCGAAAGAATGGTAAAGCTGTGGTTCTTGATAAGCATGACTATGGACAATACATATAGGAAATAATGATTGTGCTTGGAATGTGGATGGATTCACATTCGGCAACGTTCTTGTTAGGGAAAAGGGCCAGGGTCGGACTTTCCTCCAAAGTCCTCAAAAAATAGCTCCGGTCGGTCGCATGCCATTTTCCAAGGACTTTCCTCGTACCCTCGCCCTTTCCAACTCTGGAGCCTTTAAAATCTTCAGTCACGTGAACATCTCCTGATCGCTTGCTAATCTCCATAGCACTTGGATTTTTAATCCCTCTTAGTATTTGCAACAATCAATTAAATGTGCATAGCCATGGCACCCATTAATTGTTAGCGCTTTGTATGCAAAATAGAAATTTGTGGAGTAATCCTAGTCACTATGTCCCCACCAAGCAAACATGTGCACATAAACAATTAAACTTTGGTTGACGGAGGTCAACCCTCTTTATCATAGTTAAGGGTTTTTGTCCACAATCAAGGTGCCTTAATTATAGCCAAGTCTCTCCAAATGAAGTTGGCGCGTCTCTTCAGCCGACGTTGGCACATCTTGGCCTAAGCTAAGTCTTGTGGATCGAAGTGAACACTCTTTGACCGAAGTCAGCTCTTTGGTTCTTTGGTTAACTGTAGTTAACATCCTCTTGGAGTGAGCGAAGTCTCCCTAACCAGGGTTAGGCTTACCTAATCGAGGCTAAGTATCTTTGACCGAAGTCATACTTTGACCAATGAACATAACTCTTTGACCATAATTAAATAAATGAAGTACTTTATAATAATGATCAAATAAATGATCAATTGGAACTTTAACTTAGACTATTTACAACTTGGTGACATCTCCTTGGCTTCTATCCAATTGACCTCAACCAAAAAGCTTCCTTCTAAATATCTAGGAGCTGTGGATGATTAGACGACATGTCTTCTGCTTTGTTTGCGAGATCTTTTCTTCATGGTTCCCTATTATGACATGGTCGTCCACATAAAGGACCACGATCATACACTTGCCTCCTTCTCTATAGATATACAAATTTGCATCAGATGGGCTCCTCCTGAACCTGTTTTATAGAAAGTAGGCATCAATCCGCTTGTACCACGCTCGTGGGGCCTGTTTTAGCCCGTAAAGTGTCTTCTTCAGTTTACATACTTTACCTTCTGAACTGGGGATCGAACCGGGGATCACAAAACCTGGTGGTTGTTCCACGTATACCTCCTCCTTGATATCTCCATTCAGAAAGGCAGATTTTACATCCATCTGAAACACGGGCCAACTTTCCTATGCTGCTAAAGCCAAAACACTGCGAATTGTGGTTGGTCGAGCTGTGGGAGCAAAAGTATCCTGATAATCAAAACCACATACCTGTGCGAATCCTTTTACCATGAGCCGAGCCTTGTACTTATCCAACGTGTCGTCGGACTTGTACTTGGTCTTGTACACCCACTTGGTGCTGATTACCTTACGTTTTGGTGGTCGATCCACAAGGTCCTAAGTGTTGTTCTTCATTATGGAGCCATACTCTGACTGCATAGCCTCCATCCACCTATCATCACCCGGTGTCTCTTTAAGACACTTGGGTTCTTTAGCACGGATCACCTCTGTCATCAAATAGTAGTTGACCAAGTGTTCCTGTGCCCTTCTTTGCTTCTCTAATCTCTTGGACCACCGGCGGTGTTCGGATGGTTCCTCCTCAATGGCTGGAGGTTCTCTACCGTCGAAAAGCTGCTTTACCCACTTCGGGAATGGCTATTGCCGTCGTGGTTCTACAGGCTCTTCTTCCTCTTCTTTATCTTGAATCCTCCCAAGCACCATTGGGGGAGTTCGGTCTGCTGTTGGTGGTTGTATTGGATGGATATCCTGGTCCTGGTTGTCTGGGAAGGAAGCATCCTCCTCTAATTGATGCGGCTGTTCTGAGAAGACCACATCGCGACTTACTATTACCTTCTTGGTAACAGGATTATAGAGACGGTAACCCTTCGCCTCTTCACTATACCTAAGAAAATACACTTCCGGCTCTTCAGTTTCCATTTGGTTCTGTTAGCATCAGGGACATGCACAAAATAGTCACATCCAAAAACTCTGAAATATGCAGCTGAAGGTTTCTTACCAGAAAAGGCTTGCAGTGGAGTCATCCCGTTCACAGCCTTTGGGTAGCTACGATTCAAAATGTAAACTACTGTGTTACATGCTTCAGCCCAGAAAGTCTTTGGCAAATCTTTCCCTTTCATCATACTCCTACCCATTTCGCAGATGACGCACATCTTGCGCTCTGCTACTCCATTTTGTTGTGGTGTATGCGGCGGAGGTTTTTGCCTCTTGATCCCATGACTTTTGCAGTAACTTTCATGTGAACTCACCACCTCTGTCTGATCTCAACTTCTTCACCTTCGTCCCCGTTTCTTTCTTGACCATTACATGCCATTCTTTGAACTTACTAAAAGCCTCATCTTTAGTCTTCAGGAAGTATATCCATATCCTTCTACTGTAGTCATCGATCAGTGTCATGAAGTAGTAGGATCCACCCCAAGCTTCCGTCTCCATCTTTCCATAGAGGTCCGTGTGAACGAGCTCTAGAGAAGCCTTTGCCCTGTTGGCCTCTTTAGGAAAGGGTTGCCGATGCTGCTTGCCAATCATGCAAGCTTCACATACATCGGGCAAATCTATAATTTCTGGTAGATCTGCAATCATTCCACTTTTATGCATCTCCTTTAAAGAACTGAGGTTTAGATGACCAAACCTCTCATGCCACAACTTAGTGTTGCTCACATCGGCTCGAGCACTGAAAGCTGAGAGTTCGTAGATGTTGTTGCGTCGTGTACCTTTACCAATGACCTTCCCTTGAAGATCCAAAATCTGTGCACCATTCTTATTGAAGTGAACTTTGAGGTCCCGATCCATGATCGCAGCAAGTTCCTCTTGATATCTGGCACATAAAGAACATCAGACAATTGTTTTACAACTCCATTTGACTTGAGAGCAATCGTACCTTTTCCTTTTGCCGGACATTTTGTATCATTGCTGGCTGGTACTAGGATGTCATTCTCTACTGGATGTAGAGAGGTATACCAATCCTTCCGACTGGTCATGTGGCGCGATGCACCATTGTCAATAATCCATGGTTCATCCGCAGGTACATGAACTACCTCCGTGCAAATCTCCTCAATTGCTACAAACAGCTCTACTGGTACTGCCTGCGTGCTGTTGCTGAACTCTTTCTTTACTCCATTCTTCTCATCTGCAATCTTCTTCTAGCACTGAATCTGATTGTGCCCTGCCTTGTTGCAATAGAAGCACTTGATCTTCTTCTTTCCCTTTTTATCATCAGAAGAAGATGGGTTACCAGAGTCCTTCCCTTACCTTTCTTTGTTCCAGCCAAGAAAACCGAATCTTCTCCAGTCCTCGTCTTTTGACACATCTCCTCCAGAAGGATTGCACTAAAATCCTCAAAGTTAAGGAGCAGATTTCTGTTCTGCATATTCAGCGCCGTAACAAGACCGTCATACTTTGGTGGGAGAATCCGTATGCACCTTCGTGCTAGATTATCGCTGGTGATGGTGATGCCAATCACAATCATCTCATCGCGTAGATTCTTCACCCTTGTGATGAACTTCTCTGCCATTTTAGACTCAGACAATTTTTTGTTTGCAAGTTGAGTCTCCAGATTCTAAATCTGCGTCTGATTTATGGTCTCGTACTGATTTTTCAAGACCGTCCATGCCTCCTCCGCTGTGGTGACATGTTGAATTAACACCATGACAGAATCACTCACACTGCAGACAATAGAACACAGCGCATCTGCATTTCTTCTTGTCCACGTGAGAATCTCATCTACAGTTGGTACTATCTGTTGTCCTACATTGGCTAGATTTGGTCTCGCAACTGGCTTCAGGTCCACCCCAGTAGCAGTATCCCAAAGCTCGTATGCGCTTAGGATGGTCTTCATCTTGAACTTCTAGAGTGGATAGTGCCGTCCAACTTTCTGCTTTCGCCAAACGGTGGGATTCGTAGTCTTGCGGGCTGGGCCATCTCTCACAATATGCGCAAGTTTCCGCATACGCATAAGCTTCTCTCATTCTCTATTTCCGCATATGCTCACGCATATGCGGAAACTTACGCATAAGCTCATGCTCATGCATGAGCATAAGCATGAGCTTATGCTTATGCTCATGCATGAGCATGAGCTTATGCGTAAGTTTCCGCATATGCATGAGCATATGCGGAAATAGAGAATGAGAGAAGCTTATGCTTCTCTCATTCTCTATTTCCGCATATGCCGAAACATGAGCATAAGCTCATGCTCACCCATGAGCATAAGCATAAGCTCATGCGGAAAAAGAGAAGGAGCTTATGCGGAAATAGAGAATGAGTTTCCGCATAAGCTCTTTCTCTTTAAACAGAAACACACTACCAAATCTTCTTGCTAGAGCCCAAGCTCTGATACCATGTAAGAAAACAATACAATGTTTGTTCTCAACAGATAATAGGATCTCGTATGCAAGAGAGAAAAGTAGATAGTATGGAGAATCAAAAATTTGATTACTGTAAAACTGATACAATAAATGGTGCTACCTCCCAGCCGTGCACTCTTGTGTGAGAAGCTTTGATGGCGTGCTGGAAACAGTAGAGGATGGAGGCTGGATGCTAAGGAATCATGGTTGCTATAGCCAGTGATGAATATGGGCTTCACTGGCTTGCTCTTATATAGCCACTAGTCGTAGTCAGTTAGACCCAATTGGGAGACCGACCCAATCCGCCCAAAATGGTCGACTAGAGGTTGGTCTCAAAATAGTCCACTGACCACACAATAGAATCGTGGCACAGAATAGAGCAACTAACCTACGGTTGTTGTTCGGCCCAGAGCTATCCGGGATCATCTGGGCCTCCAAACAGGCCCCGTAACCTGAGAGTGGGCTACCCCGAGAAATGCTTCATCTACGCTCAATGCGGTCAGTCATGGGATGCCTTCCCGCACTTGCATGTAGCCTAGTTGGCAGTGTGCCAAATCTATCTAAAGCCGTCCAGCCATTAGGCCACACATGGCCCCCTTCTGGTGTCCAAACCAGGACCTACTAGATAACCTAGCTACTCAAATGCCTTCTCCTCATATGGGGGGCTTACAAGTAGAGTTAGCTAGTTCCTGCATAGTTACACGAGAGTGGAGCATTGATATCTAATAGAATCATCCCTTTGGACAAGTCCCATACTTGAGCCATGATTTTTTCTCGTTGAGTTTTATTAACTCTGTACAGGGGCCTATTAGGTGGCTCACTGCCAGGGATAAGCTCTATGCAATGGTCTTCTGGTCTCTCAGGGGTAACTCCCCTAGCAAAGCATTTGAAAAACAATCTTTAAAATTTACAAGAAACTAAAATTTACCTTTATCATCCTCATTCATTTCAGCATGCATTTCAACATCTCTTTCTTTAATGAAAAGCATGTATGTTGAAAGTGCAGATTTTATTGCTTTCCCAACTGAAACATCATATACAATCGGGGTGGTCTCCCCTCTATTCTTGGCAACAACAAGTTGTGCTTATCCCTATGTACAAACTCAAGCACTCTTTTAGAAAGAGATAACTTCACTACCTTACGATGAAACCAAGGCATACCCAAAACTACATCATGATGTTTAAGTGGGGAAATGAAGAAATCCTCTTGATCTACATAACTCGATACATGAACATGGAGCTTCCCAATCAAGGGAGTTATAGGCACAGGGTCCCCATGGAACATAAGATCGGCATCTAGGACCCTATGCAACTCTTTAGTCTTTATTCCCAGCCTCAAGGCTAAATCTTCTGAGATGAAATGTGTTTGTAGCCCCTAGATCAAAAAATATGAGCAATTGCTGGTCTCTTATCTTGCCCCATGAAAGCAACAACTCTCGTTCCTCTGGATTTGACACTCTACCCAAAACTTCTGAAATTCCTCCTGCCATTGGATTTGGCTATCCTTGTCGCTTCTTTGCTCCTTCAAACCCGAAGGCTTCTCAGGGCACTGGGTAGTCACATGGCCCTCTTTCCACACCTACAACATTTTCCCTCCTTGCAGAATACAACTATCTGCTCAAGGGAAAATTGAGGTTTGCCTTGAAAGGCTTTCGGTGCTTGGTTCCCCCTCAGCTTTTGAGGTTGAAATCCCCTCTTTTGAGCCTTGGGAAACCACTTTTTCTCAAACTAAGGTGTGGCTAGATTTTTCAAATAGAGAAGGCACTATAGTGGTATCATGCATGTGCATTAAGCTTGCCACAATGGTTGGATCAGAACCAACTACGGTTTGTGCACTTCACCATGCACTAGTTGTTTGTGTCAAGATGTAAAATAACCATGCATAGTTTGGAAGACTCAAAAAAATTCTCCATGCCAAAAGCTCCATCCAACCGCTTAATGAACTACATGGCCTTCTCTGTATGACCATACTGGCCATTAAATGTAGCAAACCCTGACAGACTTCCCACCTTCTTTGATATCCTTAGTTTTTGCTTTCTTAGCTACATGCTTTTCCTTATATGACTTCTTCTTCTTATGCTTAGGCTTTGATGATCCAGAAGAAGAAAACGAAGATGAAAAGGTGGAACTGGTTAAAGAACTTGAAGAGCTATGATTATGTCTGGCTTTGTTCTTACTGAAATGTGATCTCTCTTCCTGGCTACCTACTTGTTGACAGTTGTCCTCATGATGAGTCGAGTCACATTGGTGAGGTAAATTCTTGAGCTTCACTAGATTGGAGTTGACATTTATGATTCTGTGAGAGGAAAATGTAGGATTGAAGATCATTTTTTGTCAATGTTAGTAGAGCAGGTCTAGATAAGGAGCTCTACACAATTAGACCAAGACTTGGAATCATATCATATGTTCAAGTGGCAAGTGGTTAGTTCTAAATTTAGAATGGTGTATTGTTCAATAATGGGAAGGTTTTTATCCCTAATGATGGTGAGGTTAGGAGGAAAACCTTATATAAATGTCATGACCTACCAACTACAATTCATGCGGTTATTCATGAGCCTACGAATTATTAAAAGGAATGTTTTATTGGCCTAAGATGAGGGCCAAGATTATTGATTGTGTGGTAAAATGCCAGAATCACTAAGTGAATAAGGTAGAACGCTTAAAGGCTAGATGATTGTTGCATGCTCTAGATATTCTTACAAGTAAAAGGGAAGTATTCCCATGGACTTCATTGTGGAATCACCATGAACCAATCGGGGCATAATGCTATCTGCATAGTGGTGGATAGATTAACAAAAGGTGGCAAGATTGTTACCTATGAAGGCAACTTTGAAGGCCTTTGAATTGGCTCATCAATTTGTTGAGTAGTTCCTTAGATTCTATGGGTTGCCTTGTGATAGTGAGAAAGATTCGAAGCTCTCTTCTGGTAGGATGTGTTTCCAATTTGTAAACCACTTTGAGTATGAGTTTCACCAATCATCTTGTTTCCAATGGCAAACAAAAAGGGTGAGCCAGGTCTTGGAAGATATGCTTTGGGCATATGTCTCCAACAGGACATCCAACCAATAGTGGAATTTGACTATAATAGTGCTAAGCATACACCTACTAGTTATTGTCCATTCATGCACCTAGGATCTCATGTGATGGTCAAATTGAGGGGTATCTAGCTAGACACAAATAAGGATTTCCAGTTAGATATGGAAGAGTTGCTAGTTATTACACAAGAATCTATCAGAGTGCTCAAGATAGATGGTGTCCACCCAAAGAGTTTTATGAGGAAATGCTCGTATATTTATGAATAACCAATGATTCAAAGATTCTACAGATGGGGGAATGCAAATGAGAAAGAAAGACTCTCAATGTTGAAATAGCAAGAGCAATCATGGTAAGGCACATAAGAAGATTTTAGACAAGCAAGTTAAGTAGGAGGATATGAAAGATCCCTTTCTGGAGACTTCCATTTGCCATATGATTTTATTGCATCAGTTAGATCCCTTTCCATGAAGAGTCTGTAAAGATGCATAGACTATGTAGGAGAGATAATGGGAAAGACATGTTGTAAAAGTTCATATCTCGCTTACAGTGCCTCCTGTGAGTGGAAATTGAATTTTCCAAATGGTCTATCAAAGGAGTTGCACAAGCTTGAGCAAGTTGCACCCATGAGGAAGTCTAGCAACCATCTGATGTCAAACTCGGCTCTTTGCCTAGCCTTTGTTTCCCATCTGACAATTTTAATGTGGTCATTGCATTGTAAAAAGTGCTTGGCCTGACATAAACATGCAGTCTATATTTGAATTCAATCCCTAGCATGACAAAGTTTTAACAATTTATTCTAGCCTTGGTATTTGCCTTTCGCAATCCATGCACATATTATTTCCATATTCTCGAGTAACAAACTACATGTTATTGGCAAAAGCATTACAAGTAGGCTAAAACAAAGTAAGCAGTCTCTCATAGCTTATATAAACAAGAACCATGGATTGATCGAAGTTGATGAATATCACCATATCCAATGGGCGATTAAGGCTTAGGAAAGGATACATAGTTCAAAAGTTCATAGTATTCAAAACTAGAATAGTATTTAAAGAGTATAGAGCTAGTCTCCTTCATCAATTGAGGGGAATAAGGTTTGATAAGTCCAAGGTAGGAGTTTGAGGGTTGCAAGTGTAAATTAGAAGTGGGGGAGAATGATTGTGTAATAGAGTGCATTTGGAGTTACAAGGGAGAGTAGATATAACAAGTGGAGAAGAGGGAGAGGGAGAGGGAGAGACAGTGGAAGATTGCAAGGGGGACGGCCAACTATAGGGCAAGATTAGAGCATGCTGCAATAGGTTGATAGTGTTGAGGGAGCATGAATACTAAGAATGAAAGTGCCCAAGAATACAAGAGTGGAGTGCACAAACTAACCAAAGAGAGTTGAAGGCTTTGCCTAATGGAATATTTGTACATGGTCCTTGACACTCTTTCTTTAGGACTCTTTTCTCTCTCTAGACTGCTCACTCCAAATATCACCTTGTTGTCCTAAAGAACATCTTGTAATAGGATAAAATAAAATTGGATATCTGAAAAAGAAGTTATTGAATCACCTCCATGTGGCATTAGGGTGCAAGAGATCAATCTCTCTATCTAAAGGTCTTTTAGGAAAGCACTCGTTCTTTAGGCTATCTTTCTCTCTCTAATCTCAAATATATATGGTGTTGAAATCCAAGGTCTAGATGTATATAGCAAGTCCTACATTAGATGGAAGTGGAAACGAAGTGTAGTTATAAAGCTCTCACCCTTTATTTGTTGAGCTCATAGAGGAACTTTCTCTCACTAGACCTAGTTTTCTCTTTAAGACCATGATTTTGCAAGTACATCTAGAACTTTAGCAGATGATTGTGTAAGGTCATATTATTTCATTTACTAGCTTATAATTATTAGGTTCAATGGGATGGCATAGCTTTTTGGCTGGCTTTTCCATGCACTCAAGGTCCTTGGCTCATAGGGTCCCTGAAATATAAAATCCTACGAACCTACAAAGGCCAAATAAAATGGGCAAGAAAGCATCCTCATCAACCTTGAATTTTGGACCAAATGTCACAATCACCTTAGAGTCCATCCATTCTACTTTCATCTTGCTTTGTAGAACCTTGACAAAAAAAGAAAGCGTGTTGAAGATGACAATCTCAACATCATTTTCTGTGAAGAGAGTGGTCATACCAAAGAGTGCTAAAAGGCACAAGGGGACAAGGGATGGGAATGCTAACCCTAACACTAAGGGGTTCCATAACGTTTCTCTCCATTTTGTGTGAAAAAGCCCAATCAAACCTCCAAATGGAAAAAGACATGGAAGATGAGAATCACTGGTTCAATAGATAAAATATCATAGAGGTTAACTGTAATCTTAGAATTGCAACAAATGTAAACGATTCCTAATTTAGTCACTTTCATTGTCTCCTTTTTCAAATCATACTTTTTTTAAAATTATTGAGGATAGTATTTAATTTTTTACAATATTCTTACGCTTCAAAATAATAAATGTGTTATTAGTGATGAAAGTTGAACTACGTAATCAAACTTCAAAATAACACATAGAAGGGTTCAATAGTCCAATGAAAGACAAAAGTAATGTAAGAGTTTGTTTGCAAAACATAGAAATAGTTGAAAGGGAATTCGCATCAGGCATTCTAATTTAAATTGACCATTTTGAAATAGTAAACAAGAGTTTTAAGAAATTTCTCATGCATACGTACACATATAATGTAGGGAGATCCTATGCTCAAATTGTGATAGTAGTAACCTTTGTTTGTAGCATTGCATTGCAAAAAGGCAACACATAATTATAGTTTTTTTGACTAGAAAAGCAATATCCAAGGAACATATCTCTCATTAAAAGGTTTTTTGAGTTAGATCATTTAAAAAGACCTTTCTATAAGGAGAATCTAAAGTTCAATGTCAAAAGCATGATCAAAATGGATAATTGAGCAAATATTCAAATGTCACTACCATGATTGACCAAAGAATAACTCAATAAGCAACTGACTATAACATAGGCCTTCCACAATTGAAGCAATAATTGTTCAGAATTTTTTTATGGAAGCCTTCCATAGCAAAGCAACTCTTACCATATGAATGTGGGTATGAGACTTCTAAAAAAGAGGCAACCACCTTGGACATCAGATATTCATAATCAATGATGAGCACTTGAAAATTTTGCAAAAGAAATTTCCAACTACAAGTTGAAGAATTGTCCCAAGGAAAAAATTTACAAAAGAGAGAGGATAAGACTTAACCAAAGAGTACTGTTATGGATAAAATTGTCTAAGGAAAAAGGCATTAATATGTATGTGTGTTTGTATATGTGGCAATAGTATAATCAAATATGGTGTGCATAGGGCCCAAGGTTGAGGTGGCAAGGCATGACCATGTGCCACCCTTCCATGTAAGAGGACCCATAAGGTGTGTTGTACATAATCCATAATAGTAATATTATAAAATGCAAGGTGGCATGGCTCCTCCATGTGCCACCCCTCCACCTAGGATGCAATAATTGAGATAAGGCTCAAAGTCCAAGGGAGAAGCAATATAAAATGGGTGGAGATGGCTATTATATTGAGTTATTCCCTCCATATGGGATAGGCCCATGTGGGGGAGGTATAGAAGGACAAAGAGAGCTAGTTAAATAATGGGGAAAGTAGGACGAGGTGGCAAGATTCCTTGTGCCAACCCTCCACTTGTCCTCCTAGAGGTTTGAACCTATTATAAAATTGGAAGAGACCTAGGAAGTATCATAGACTTGAGATAAGGGGCTTGATTTATGCGGAAAATTGAGGCAAAGGGTTGTCGCATACAATTGAGAGTGTGTACCCACCTAGCCCACATGGGAGACTTTTCCACACACACCATGCATGTGGGAGGATACATTAATGTGGAGAGACCCCCTCTTTTGGCTATAAAAGGAAGGGGCAATTCCTTGATGGGACACGCTCATTCTTGTAAAGCCACCTAGCTAGTATTTTGATATTTCCCTCTCATCCCTCCTTTCCAATAAAGTATGGTTCACTTCCCTTGATGTCTACATCTCAACATTCCTCTTCCTATCATGTACTTGCTTCTCTTCCCACTCTCCCTTTCCCCATGTGTCATAGTCTCCCTTTTCCTTCCTTCCACTTCTAATTCCTTATTCACCCCTATGACATCCCTTCACCCTCGTGATCTCCTTTTCTCTATGGCCTTTGAGCGTCGCCATACTTAGTCTCTAGCCTTTGGTCTCGGTTTCTTTTCCGGCTAAAAGTTCTGGTGTGGCTGCTGGGATTCGAATCTCCACGGCTGTTGGCGAATCTTCTATTCGTATGGGTTATATCAACAAAACTATACCATCTGTGCTCTTTCTAAGCTATTGCGCGTGCATTCGCTTCGTGCGTTTTCTGCGCTTCAGTTCTCTGGACTGCTGCGATTTCTGGTTGCGGACAGTTTTCCGTGCGATAGTTCTCTGGTTGCGGACTGTTTCCTGCGATTTCTGGTTGCGGACAGTTTTCCGCGCGACAGTTCTCTGGTTGCGGACTGTTTCCTGAGCGCCTGCAAAAGAGTAACAGCAGATCCCGCGCCCCCCCCTATCTCTTCTCTTTCTCTTTCTCTTTCTCTTCTCCTTCTCCTCTCCTCTCCTTCTCCTCTCTTTTTATTAAAGAGTAGGATTGGAACCCAAGACCTCCCCCTTCACAAAAGAAAGTCTTATCATTGGGCCAACAAGTTGGAAGTGGTAAAAATGTAATGATTTTTGATCATATATTGAAATTGCGGGAGCTGTAACTCTCTAACCATAAGGAGTTTGCTCTTGTTGTAAAAAGCAAAAATATTTCATTTTATGTTCTCTACCCACTTCTCTTGCTAGATCGCCAATTCAGAACTTCTCCAAGCCCACTTCACGGACGCACGCCTCACGAGAAGAGTGGACATTTATGTCACTTCTCGACGCGTTTAAGGAATTGGTGCCTGTTCCTCCGCACCTTACGGCTACCAATGCACGAGATGTATTCCTTGATCTTCATGTCGACCTTCAACGGCTGATTGTCCAGTGCCTTATTGATGGTGATGACGGGTGGAATGACACACCATGGATAATTCAGGGTGACGAACTACTGATACGCTGGGAGGATTTTGACTTTACTTCTACTCATTGTGCGGTGATCGAACTACTTGCTGCTTCAGAGGTAATCAAAACGGTTTCCTTCTTCGAAGGGTGGGATGTTCCCCAAGCTTGGGGGGAGATTTGGCGCATCTGCTTGTTGATTCCTGTGGAAAAGCTCGTCCTGAATCGTCATTTCACAATCTCATTACAAAGGTTTCTAGGCCTTGGCTATGGTTGGTAATGTTTCAACCAAGGAATCCATTTGTACCTAATCAGCCTTTTGTGCCTCATTTCGAGCTTCAAATTGTAATTCTTTTTGGGCTTAAGATAAACTATCAACAAAGAATTGCAAGTTTATTTGGTGCTGAACGTTTGGCTCAAGTGTTGAATTCTCCCCACCCTCTCCTCCTACCTATCTTGGACTACCGAGAAACTTGGGATGTCCGAATTCTCGTCTTGGTGTGATGACATCTTGGATTCTTCAATTTGATGGAGCTTACAAACCTTCAACCAAGGCGGCTGGCGTGGGTGTGAAGCTCACTTCACCGAGTGGTGAGGAGTTTTGTTACAGCAAGTCTTCGCCCGCAAGTACTTGCAATCAAGCTGAGTACTCGGCCCTCATTTTTGGGCTACAAAAGGCACAAGAACATCATGCCAAGCAATTGGAGGTGCAAGGAGATTCTCAACTAGTGTGTGAACAAGTTAGTGGAAGGTGGAAGGTGCGGAGCAAAGGCTTGGTTCCACGACATCAACAAGCCTTGGAACTTTGCAACCAATTTGAAGAGGTAAAAATTCAGCATATCCCTCGAGCTCGAAATCTTGTTGCTGATTTCTTGGCACGTGAAGCTTGTATTTCAATCACGCATGACGCGAGTGGAAGCGCCACCCCAACCAAGCCGCAAGCCACGAAGGAGGGTGATCATTTGTAAGGAATGCAAAGGTTGTGGTCATCATGAAACTAAGTGTTGGGCCTACTTGATACGAGTTCACCGACTTCGGCAGACCATCAGGAGGGTTCTCAAGGACATTGCTCAAAAGAAGGATGCCAGACCGCACACCCCTTGAAGAAATAGAATGGCGACTACAAGAACTGGAAGAAGCTGAAGGTGATGTGCAAGCTCTCCAACTGTTGACATTTGTCATGGCATTCTTGTTTGCCTTGATGAACAACCTCATGCGACGCCGCACCTCTAACCCTCGCATGTAATGATCAAAGTGATATCATGAGGATTGGACCTTTTAAGATTGTCTATGTGCTTTTCTATGCTGAAGATTCTTCTCGTGTAATATTTCACACTACACCAGTCACACCTTACCCTGCCTATGTGTGCTTTTTGGATGTTTCTTCCCCCGATTTTCAGTTCAAGCTTCCTCTTACTATTGTTCGTCCATAGATAAGCCCCTCTTTCCCACCTTCCAAGCATGGCTGACATTCCCGTGTTTTGTGGACGGGTAGAAGAAAATCCAAATGAGTATCTTGTGGCTTTCAAACGCCGTTGTGTCTCTCTCAACTTTCTTACTGAAGACAGATGGCTATTGGTTCTCCCCACATTTCTAGAAGGTTTGACTCAAGTGTGGTATGAGAAGCAAACCGAAGATGTTCGCCAAAGCTGGCCAAGGTTGACAACAGCAATGATTGAGTATTTCGGCAAAGAAGAGGAGCCGGAGAATGTGTACCTGCAGGTGGCAAATTTGAAGCAGTCAGAAGGTGAGACGGCGCGTCGATATGTGGATCGAGCGGTCGTGCTCCTGGACCGTTTGATTGCCACACAGGAGGACAATGCCAGATTTCGAGCTGGAATGACTCAGCATGTGCTGGGCTACCTTGTAGCAGGAGCGAGTGATGAATTCCGCCTCAAGCTTAAATGGGAGAATCCAGAAACTATGGTGCTAGCACATGAGATTGCTCAAAAGTTTGACAAAGTTCAGTCTGACCCCGCTTCAAAGAAGACGATTGTCCCTCCGCATCCCCCTCCATTCCTGCAACAACAACCTGGGGGGTCTAACTCAGGGGCATACCCCCACCCCTCAGGGATGTATCCACCGCCTCCACCTCAGATGTATGGTCCTCCCTTAGATGTTTACCCTCAACAAGGTGGATATCCTCATCCTCCGCCTCAAAGATTTCCCCAGCCTCGCCCACGAGCTCCCCTCCTCTCTACTCCTGTGGCCCCTCCAACTAAAGAGGCCCCCCCTGCAACAGAACCTGGAGTCAATGACCTAGCCAAGGCTCTGAATGATCTTCGGCTTGAGATGGTGGGCATCAGAAATCAAGCCAACCGCCCTCCAAGAGATCGTGCTAATGTTGTATGCTACGAGTGCCACCAGAAGGGTCATTATCGCACAGAATGCCCCAATATTCCAAGGGTGAATCTTCTAAGTGAGTCGGGCACTGAGGATTCTGATGTGGAGATCCTTGATCTTAGGAAAAGAACTTGTGCTACCTCGGACCCCTCTCTAAACCGTGGACCGGGCCGCCCCAGGAAGAAGGTGTCCTTCTCAGAGCCCTCAGACGCTGAGATGGCAGACCCACCAACAGAGAAGACTAAAAGATCTCGCAGGAGTAAGTGGTCACCCTCGGATTTTCCCATCGGCTCAGGGCAAGAGGACTATTCGGTCGTTCAAGACCTTGCTCATCGTTCTTTGAGCATCACACTCCCTCAACTAATAGCATTAAGCCCTAAGGTGAGACGTGAGCTGCAGCAAGGTCTCTCAACAAGGAAGAGTAAGAAAAAGGGAAAGGTACGAGAGGTATCTTCTATCTCTGAAGAAATTGATCGGCACCCACACACAGTAGATGTCATCATAGATAATTGCCGTGTCAAAAATGTGTGTGTTGATGGGGGAGCTGCATGTAATATCATGGTGCCCCGCATCATGAAGAAATTGAATTTGAAATGTACAAGGCGTTCCTCCACTCGAATCAAGGTAGCAGATGGTCGACGACTCGCCACCATGGGAGTCATTGAGGATTTGCCCATCACTGTCAACGGGCTGACCACCACTGTCAATTTCTATGTAGTGGACATTGAAGATACAGGCAGAAGTTACCCTGCCATACTCGGGAGACCATGGTTGAGAAAAAGTGATGCAGTCAGCTATTGGAAGACAGGACACATGTCTTTTGGTGCTTCCAAGGAGAAAATCCCTGTGCAACCTGGTGCCATGGAACCGGAAGAAGAAGAGGAGCATGACAGTGATACTCTCTCATCTTCAGTGTCTGAGTTCATGGAAGAATCAGACGGGGGAGAGGAATTCTCAGAGGAGGAAGTTTACATGATGGGGGTGTCTCTGACCCTGCCACTTGCAGAAAAGATAACAGCTAGTCCTCAACAGCTCGAATCAATGCTTTCTCCAGACCTCACTCCAGGTGAGAAAGATGAGTTTCTTGAAATGTTCAAAGATTTCCCTGACCTCTTTGCAACTAGCTACCACCACCTTCGCCATGTGACTGCCATAGAGCACAAGATAGAGTTGAAGCCTGATGCAAAGCCTGTGGCTCAGAAGTATCGGAGATTAGGGCCCCTACAGACCGACGCTTTGCGATCAGAGTTGCAGAAGCTTGTAGAGGCTGGGTTTATTGTTCCGGTACACAATACTGTGAATGGGTTTCACCAGTGGTAGTCATCCCAAAGAAAAACAACAAGTGGTGGGTCTGCATCGACTATAAGAAGCTCAATGCTGCCACCAAGAGAGATCATCATCCTCTACCCTTTCAAGACCTCATTCTTGAGAAGGTAAGTGGACATGAGATGTATACTTTCTGTGATGGTTACTCTGGGTTTTATCAAATCAGAATTGCCAAGGAAGATGTGCTTAAAACCACATTTGCCACACCCTGGGGGACATTTGTATTCAAAGTAATGCCATTTGGCCTCACCAATGCTCCTGCCACCTTTCAAAGATTCATGCAGATGGTGTTTGCTCCTTATTTGGGGGATTTCTTGGAGGTGTTTTTAGATGATTTTTGTATATTCTCATCACGTAAGGAGCACATCATGAAGGTTAGATTGGCCTTCCAAAGGGTCAATGATGCAAATGGCAGTCTCAACCCTGAGAAATGCACCATTGGAGCCACTCAAGGGAGGTTATTGGGACATATTGTCTCATCCGAGGGCATCAAGCCTGACCCCGAGAAGGTAGAAGCCATCCTCAAGCTCTCCCCACCTACAACCAAACGTCAGGTACGCTCATTTGTCAATCTAGCAGGATACTATCGCCGCTTCATTGATCAGTATGCTGCTTTGACACGGCCCATGACTATGCTATTAAAAGATGGGGTTGATTTCTCTTGGAATGAGGATTGTGATCATGGGTTTGCACAAATCAAGAATGCTCTGGCTTCAGAACCCATTCTGCGCAATCCAGACTGGTTAAAGACCTTCTATATCAATCCTGGGTTTGGTGAGCACACTATGGCAGGTATTCTTCTCCAGCAAGGGGAGGATCGGTTCATGTATCCCGTTCGATTTGCTTCTCGACAATTGCTCGACACTGAGCGACGCTATTCAGAGGCCGACAAGCATGCCTTGTCTTTGGTGTTTTGCATTGAGAAATTTAAGCTTTATGTGGCTGGAAGGTCCTTCTTTATACTCACTGACACTGGTCTTGCAAAGCAGGTTCTTCAATCACCAAATCCCATGGGCCGGTTGGCCAAATGGTTGGCAGTTCTACAAGAATATGATTTTTCTTTCAAAATTGTAAAAGGGGGTTGTTCCAACTTGAAGAATGCTTTGATTGATTTAGAGGAGTGCCTTGATGTAACCCTGGTAGCAGCCATAGAAGTTGGGGATCCTTGGTATGGTGGTATATATAAGTTTTTGACCGCTTTCTCCTTTCCTTCAGAAAGTACAAGCTATGAGAGAAAGAAGATCCGCAGAGATAGTAGGCGCTACACCCTCCTTGATGGGGTGTTGTACCGTCAAGGCATGGATGGGGTACTCAGACGGGCCATTGATGCAGATGAAGTGCCTAAGGTATTGAAGCATTATCATGATGGGTTTTGTGGAGGCCACTATGCCAGTGACTATACAGCTAAGAAGATTTTACATGCTGGATACTATTGGCCGACATTATTCAAGGATGTCACTTTGTATTGCAAAACCTGTGAACCATGTCAATTCTTTGGTAGGAAAGATTTGCGTCCCGGGCAACATCACCCAGTGATGTCCATCCATCCGTTTCAGAAGTGGGGAATAAATTTTGTCGGTCCCTTGCCCATGACTGCCCACAAAAAGAAGTATCTTTTGGTAGCCACTCAGTATGTCACTAAGTGGGCTGAAGCTATCGCTCTCTCTGCTGCAAATGGCAAGGCAGTTTCAAGTTTCATATTCGAACGTATCTGCACAAGGTTTGGGACACCCATGGAGATAGTCTCTGACCATGGGAGTCCATTCTTAAATGAAGCAGTGGAGTTACTCATGGATCGGATGGGCATTGATCATCACACTTCTAGCATCTATTATCCAGCATCCATGGGTCAAACAGAGCGGACCAATGGCCTCCTCTGTAAAACCATAGGAAAAATGGCCGCAGGGAATAGGAGCCAATGGGATCAGAAGGTCACTGAAGCAGTGTGGGCTTACAACATCACTCATAAAACATCTACAGGTCACACCCCTTTTGAATTGGTGTATGGTACTGAGGCAGTTTTACCACTTGAGATAGAGATTCCAGCCTTGAGATTGGCGCAAGAACAGAGGATGATAGAAGATGAACATGTAGAGGCCAGATTGGTACAACTTGAGAAGTTAGATGAGACCCGACGCCTTGCACTACATCAAACAGAGATCCAAAAGAATCGACAAAAGGCCCGATTGGATGCTAAGATTCGCAAGGGATGGGTAAGACACTTTGCTGAGGGGGATGTTGTGCTATGCTTTGATAACAGATTGGACCACCAAATGGATAAGAAGTTTCTGCCACTGTGGGCTGGTCCATACAAAGTCATCAAAGAACGTAGCAATGGGTCTGTACAAGTTCAGGAGCTGCATGAACCATATGGCAAGAAGGTGATCAACAAGCGCTACCTCAAGCCTTTCTTTGTGCGTGATGGTCCCAGGAGATGCAAGTACGCCAAAGGTGGCATGGGATACTTTAGCTAAAATGTACAGCACAAATACGCAGGCCAGGAAAATGCAGCTCAAGCAAGAAGAGCTGCACAATGTGCAGAGAGAAAATATGAGCATCAATGACTACCACATGAAGGTGAAGAAAATTGCGGATGCACTTGCTTCCATTGGGTCACCAGTGGATGATGACGATTTAGTTTCTATGACCTTGAATGGTCTAGGAAAGGATTATGCACAGTTCCGGACATCCATTGCCGTCTGTGAAAAATTTCTTGATTTTGAGGAGTTGATTGCTCTTCTAATTTCTGAAGAGCAGAGAAATGGTGGTGCATCTTCTTTAGGAGGAAATTCAAAAGAAACTGTCTTCTACTCAAATGCTAGAAGGGGTAGAGGCAGAGGTAGAGGAGGCCGATCTGGAGGCCATGGTAGAAATCAGAATATGCAGCAAACTCAAGAAAACCAGTCCTATGTAGGAGGACGTGGTAACTCTAGAGGCAGGGGGAGCCAAAGAGGTCGTGGTGGATGGCAGAGAGGCCAAAATGCAAACATGAATGTTGAATGCTACTACTGTGGTAAAATGGGGCATATGGTTAAAGACTGCTACAAAAAGCAGAATGACATTATGAATGGAAAATTGCAGCAAGGCAATTATTCATCCTCTAGTAGACAGGGTGATGATAGAAATGAGCATTTGTTTATGGTACAGCATATGACAAATTCTGTGACAAGTGCAGAAGAAAGCAATGATGTGTGGTATGTTGACTCAAGTGCGTCAAACCACATGACAGGTCATGCTGAATGGATGCAGGATGCAAGGAAAATGGAAAAACTAGGATTTGTGGAGACTGGTGATGATACTGCACATCCTATTGTGCAGATTGGCAAAATTCCTTTGTCTATGCAGGATGGGAAAAAGAAATACTTGTCTGATGTATTTCATGTCCCGAACATCACCAAGAACCTGGTTTCTGTTGGTCAAATGGTTGAGCAGGGCTTGCAGGTCAGATTCAATCCTCATGGATGCTTTGTTGAGGATATGAAAAATAATGGTCGCTTGATAGCAAAAGGAAAGAAGAAGGGCAGGATGTTTACGCTGGATGCAGACATGCCTAAATTGAGTGCAGCAATGTTTGCACATGGGACCGGTGTAGTTGCAGATATTGATATCTGGCATAAACGCATTGGTCATGTTAATGTACAGCGACTTAAATCAATGCAGGCCCAAAATATTGTTGCAAGATTGCCTAAATTCAAGGTTGCAGAAATGCACAAGGTTTGTGAAGCCTGTCAATTTGGAAAACAGGCAAGAAAACCTTTTCCTAGGCATGTTCAAGAGAGTAAAAAGCCATTGGAATTAATCCACTTTGATGTGTGGACTACTAAAGCTGCATCTATTGGAGGCTGTCACTATTTTGTCACATTTATTGATGACTTCAGCAGAAAACTTTGGGTGTATTTTATGAAAAAGAAAAGTGAAGTGTTTGGGCACTTCAAAGCTTTTAAAGCTATGGTTGAAAAAGAAACAGGCCTGCAAATAAAATGCCTAAGGTCAGATGGAGGGGGAGAGTACCTCTCAAATGAGTTTGCAAGGTTCTTGCAGGAGCATGGTATAAAGCAGCAATATTCATGCAGTCATACCCCACAGCAAAATGGAATTGCAGAAAGGAAAAATAGGCATATTGGAGAGGTATCTCGGGCTATGCTAAATGAAAAAGATCTACCAGATTATTATTGGGCTGCTGAAGCAGTTGCTACAGCAGTTTATATAATGAACAGGACTCCCACTGTAGCAATACATGGCATGACGCCAGAGGAGATGTATACTGGTAGGAAACCAGACATTTCTCATTTGAAAATTTTTGGTTGCATTGCCTATGTTCATGTGCCAGATGAGTTGAGGTCCAAGTTGGATCCAAAGGCTGAGAAGTGCATCTTTATTGGTTATTCTCTGCAGCAGAAAGGGTATAGATGCTATAACCCTTCTACACGTAAGTTCACAGTGAGCAGAGATGTTGTTTTTGATGAGATGAGCAGCTGGTATAAACCAGTAAATGTGATGATTGATGTAGATGCACAAAATGGTAATGCTGCACAAAATTCACAGCAGCAATCACAAAATATCAGTGGACCTGTAGTGTCCTCTAGCAGTGGTTCACATACTTCGCCATGGATAGGCAGATTGAGATCAGGAGAATCTCCTCAAAGCAATGCAGAGAGTGGTATGCAGGTATCACGAAAAAAAAAAGAGAAGGTAGATCAGCCCATGTTTGATGTGAATGCAGGTCACTCTTATGTGGATGGTGAATCTAGTGGCTCAGAACAGAGCATTGATGATGAGTTGGATATTCTTTCTGTTGTTACACCTGGAGTAAGGAAGACCAGGGATGTTTTGAGAGCACCTGGAAGTGAGCCTATTTTGCGCAGGTCTACCAGGGTTAGGTATCCTGTGGATAGGCTGAAATATGATGGATTTACAGCCATTCACTATGCCTATATGGTCAAAGTGATATAGGAACCAGAACCCACTTCTTTTGAGCAAGCCATGGGAAATGAAAAATGGGAGAAAGCCATGGATCCCTTGGATGCAAATGCTACATGGGAATTGGTGCCTTTGCCTAAAGACAAGAATGCAATTGGCTGTAAGTGGGTTTATAAGATCAAGCACAATGCAGATGGTTCTGTGAATAGATACAAGGCAAGATTAGTTGTCAAGGGGTATGCACAGACATATGGCATTGATTATGAAGAAACTTTCAACCCGGTTGCAAGGATGGCAACCGTAAGAGCAGCCATTGCTATGGCTGCATCAAAGGGATGGTCTTTACATCAGATGGATGTAAAGAATCTTGCATGGTGATTTGCAAGAAGAGGTCTTTATGGAGCAGTCAGTAGGTTATGTTCATGCTATTCATCCTGAGTTTGTTTGCAGGTTGAAGAAAGCCTTGTATGGCTTGAAGCAAGCACCTAGAGCATGGTCTGACAAGATAGGACAGTATCTTGTCACTATTGGCTTTCAGATTTCCAAGGCAGATTTCTCACTCTATGTGAGAAAAACAGAAAAAGGGATTATGCTGCTTGTCATTTATGTTGATGATTTGATCATCACAGGTGATAGTGATGAAGATATCCTTCATGTGAAAATGCTATTGAGGCAGAAGTTTGAGATGAAGGATTTGGGAGAGCTGCGTTATTTCTTGGGCATTGAGGTGATTAGATCACCAAGTAGGATAAAGCTCTTGCAGAGGCAGTATGGACTGGACATGCTGTCCAAATATGGGATGACAGGCTGTAAGCCTATTTCAGTTCCTTTGGAGCAGAATGTGAAGCTGAGCACAGATGCAGGTGAGCTTCTGGAAGACCCTACTATGTACAGACGCATAGTAGGAAGTTTGATTTACATGACTATTACCAGGCCAGATTTGAGCTATGCTGTTGGGTTGGTAAGTCAGTTTATGCAGGCTCCAAGGAAACGGCATTTGGATGCGGCTAGACGCATACTCAGGTATGTGAAGTCCACATTGCAGTATGGACTATTTTATGAGGCTCGGGTTCAGATACAGTTGCATGGATACACTGATGCTGATTGGGCTGGTAGTATTTCTGATAGACGATCTACCAGTGGATATGTGTTCTCTTTTGGGAGTGCTGCAGTCACTTGGAGCAGCAAGAAATAGCCTATAGTTGCCTTGTCGAGCACAGAGGCTGAGTACAGGGGTGTAGCAATGGCTGCATGTGAGGTAGCTTGGTTGCATAAGCTACTCTATGATATGCATCAGTCTACAGATGGGCCAGTTGTCATTTATTGTGATAACATGAGCAGCACACACTTGGCAAAGAACCCAGTCTTTCATGCTAGAACAAAGCACATTGAGGTGCATTATCACTATGTGCGGCAGAAGGTTTTACTAGGTCTTATTGATCTAGTTTATGTCAGCACAGAGGATCAGGTAGCTGACATATTCACGAAAGCATTGGGCACAGAGAAGCTGCGCAAGTTTAGAGACCTGCTTGGTGTGCAGGAATTGGGATTGAGCTCGAGGGGGAGTGTTGAGATATCGAGCCACTCGCGATATGCCAGGGTGACCGTTGTGTATTTATGTCACCGACTTGTTAGCTGGAGATGCGGTTGGTACACCGCCCACGAATAATAGCTGGATGACAGCTATCCTTATATACACTAGTTCGTGGCTCAGTTAGTATGCCACCTTAGTTAGTTCAGTTTGGTTCGAGACCCACATATAGGGTTCTTCTATTTCTTTGTACTTGAGTTCTTTTGGCTTACACAACTAAGAAGAGGAAAACTGTTTTTCAGCCTCCACCTTTGTGTGTATTCCCCCATTGTGCTTGTGAGAAAGCCTCAAGTGAGACTCCTTCCCTCTCTTCCACTATCTTCGCAATGTATGTATGTATGTATGTATACACACACATACATACATACATAAATAAATAAATAAATAAATAAATGTATTTCTCTCTCTCTCTATCTTAGTGTCTCAGTGTGTCTCTCTCTATCCACTCTGCCAGATGGTCACAATTTAAGCTCTACTACCCCCCATGACCGCCATGTGTTACAGCCCTTCTCTTGCACTGAACCTACATAGCCCTCCTCTGAAGCTCCCAAAACCTCCTTCCTTGATTTCCTCATGTACAAATGTATATATCAGATATATATATATATATATATATGCATATTCTCTCTCTCTCTCTCTCTCTCTCTCTCTCTCACTGTCTTTGTGTGTCTCTCGCTATCCACACTGCAACACGGTCATAGTCTGAGCTCTTCTATCCTCCATGACCGCCACGTGTTACAGCCCTTCTCTTGCACTGAACCTATATAGCCCTCCTCTGAAGCTCCCCGAACCTCCTTCCTTGATTTCCTCATGTACAAATGTATATATTAGATATATATATGTGCATATTCTCTCTCTCTCTCTCTCTCTCTCAGTGTCTTTGTGTGTCTCTCGCTATCCACACTCCAACATGGTCACAGTCTGAGCTCTTCTATCCTCCATGACCAACACGTGTTACAACCCTCCTCTCACTCTGAACCTACACAACCCTCCTTTGAAGTTCCCTGAACCTCTTTTGTGCATTTCCACCTTTCTAAATGTATATATAAGATATAGATAAATATAAGAGATATAAATATAAATGTGAATATTTTTGTGTGTGTGTGTGTGTGTGTTCACAAAACAAAAAAGTGTGTATATATGTATGTATATGTTTATATATATATATATATATATATATATATTCTCTCTCTCTCTCTCTCTCTCTCTACTTGCCTCCCTCCCTCCCTCCCTCCTTATATAATATATAATATAATATATTCTCTCTCTCTCTCTCTCTCTCTCTCTCTCTCTCTCTCTCTCTCTCTCTCTCTCCCTCCCTCGCTCTTTCTCCCTCTCTCCCTCTCCCTCTCTCCCTCCCTAGCTCTCTCTCCCTCTCTCCCTCTCTCCCTCTCCCCCTCTCCCTCCCTCTCTCCCTCCCTCCCTCCCTCTCTCTTTCTCTCTCTCTCTCTCTCTCTCTCTCTCTCTCTCTCTCTCTTCGTCCCTCCGTCCCTCCCCCCCTCTCTTTCTCTCTCTCTCTCTCTCTCTCTCTCTTCTTATCTCTCTCTTTCTCTATTTTATACATGCGTGTGCACGCATACACACAAACAATATATATATAAAATAAATTATGTAATATTTATTATATATTATATATTATATTAGATATAATATAATATATAATATATTATTTCTCTCTCTCTCTATATGTGTGTGTGTGTGCGCATAAAAGGTTATATAAATTATATAATATTTTGTCTATATAAAATATTATATATTACTTAAATTTAAATATATATTAATATACTATAATATCTATATAATAGATAATGTAATATATTATATGATTTCCCTCTCTCTCTCTCTCTCTCTCTCTCTCTCTCTCTCCCCCCCTTGCTCGGTCGACCTCTGCCACATCATCCCTGTGTTAGCCATCTGCCATGTGGGCTTGATGCAGCGCTTAGACACCTGCAAGCTACTGTGTATTGCCATGTGTGCTCATGTCAGACCTTTTCCACTCGTGTTCTGCCACATGTGCCCTCATCTTAAAGCGCAAGTCGTCGTTGCTGCCAGTCTTAGCCATTTACTCCACCATATAGTGTGAAGCTGCGACGTGTGCTTCTAGCCACCCGTAGCCCTCTGTCCCTACCCCCGCATGATAGTTTCTGTGCCATGACATGTGGCGAGACGGCCCCTTACGATCTGTGCCACATCATCCGCTGCCTTCATCTCTTCGACCTGCATCGCCTGTGCTTCTGCCATGCCAATCATGCATTTACTCCACTGCCAATTGTGTCTCGTGCCTTGCCACGGGGTGCCGTGCCTCTCCTCCAGCCCAAAGTCGACCGCCGGGCAGTTGCGCCATGTGTCTCTAGACAGAGCCTATAGTGAACCATGGCCATTAGATCTAGTTGATATAATGGCCCAAAGTCGACCGTGAGGAACAAATAGGAACCGTCGGATCCTAGATCAACGACTATGGCCCTTTACTCTCCTTGGATCCCCAAACCTCCTCCTCCTCCCTCCTCCTCCCCCAAACCTATAGAATTCATCCCCAAACCTCCCAATCCTTGCCACGAGTCTCCATATAGAATAGAATAGAATAGATATAAGAATAGACGAATAGATAGATAGATTGAAGGTGCCCTCATCCCCTATGAGCTCCAAGTGCCACCTCCCTATTGGCTGCAGAATGGCCCCCTCAAAAATTGAGGTGCCAGATTGAGCATCTCGACTTCTAGCCATTTGGCATTCGAATAGGTTACCCTGGGCTTGCACCTTTTGTTCTTGGTCACTCTACTTGAAGTTCTTGTTCCTTCTTCACCACCACCTCCATTATCTTGAGGCAGTCCTTGCTAATTGCAACAAATGTAACTTACTTGTAAGGGACTCCCAACCGAAGTCTCGCTGTGCATCTGTCTTTGTTCTGATACTCTTTTACTCCAAGCTCCTCGAGTTCCCTACGTAGCTATAGAATGTTGCAGCCCAATCCTTTGATCTTGGTTTGCAGCCACTCCGCTAAGGTGGGCACGTTCTCCCCCATCTTATGGCATATAACTCTTACCATTCCTCCAACTTTGTGCCACCCAAAAGCCTATCCTGGCCTGCCTGCTGCTTGTGTGGTCTTTGATGGAATACTTGCCTTCCCTCCTCCTATTTTGTACACGCAGGAGCTCGGAAATGGCTGGGGACCTTGGCCGGATAAGGACAGCATAGACCAACGATTCCTGAGCTGGTTGCTGTTCAAGACTTGTATGTGTAAAAGGAAAGGCGATGCACAGGGGCAAGGCCAACTTTAGTTCTGGAGTACAGTGAACGCGTCTTTGAGAGAATCGTATCTCAGACATGCTGGGCTTAGAGGGGGCTCTCACAGCGTTGGAACGAATGCCCGAGCTGCCTTCGGTTCAAAATCTTATATGCATCTTGCAGAAGTGCAGGAGGGGAAAAAATCTGGCGTTTGCCAAACGGATGCATGCCTACATGTGCAAAAGTGGGCTGGAAGCTCATAGATCTCTAGGGAACTACCTTCTCCCAATGCTGATGGAATGTGGAAAGGTGTACGATGTTCAGCAGGTTTTTGACAGGTTGGTTGATCGTAATGAGTGTTCTTGGACTTCTCTTATCATGGGTTACATTGAATGTGGGGATGCAGAGCATGCCCTGAACCTTTACCAGAGAATGCAAGAGGATTCCGTACATCCTAGCACATATACGTTTGTGGCCCTACTGAAGGCTTGTGCTAGGCTGCAAGATGTGGAAAGTGGCCGAGAAATACATGCTGAGGTTGCCAGACTAGAATTGGAAAGAGTTTCATTTGTTGGCAGCATGTTGGTTGATATGTATGCCAAATGTGGCTCTCTTTCAAATTCACAGGAGGTGTTTTGCAAGCTGCCAGCTCGTGATGTAGTTTCATGGACTGCACTAATTGCAGGATATGCTGAACATGGTCTTGGTGAGGAAGCACTTGAATGTTTTGGGCAGATGCACTCGGAGGGTGTCTTTCCAGATGGTTTCACGTTTGTTTGCAGCTTGAAAGCTTGTGGCAGCATAGGAGCCATAGACAAGGGCCGAGAAATACATGCTGAGATTGTCAGCAATGAACTGGAAAGAGATCCTT
Organism: Dipteris shenzhenensis; assembly: GCF_047967505.1. Classification (NCBI taxonomy): domain Eukaryota; kingdom Viridiplantae; phylum Streptophyta; class Polypodiopsida; order Gleicheniales; family Dipteridaceae; genus Dipteris; species Dipteris shenzhenensis. The sequence goes on from NC_141623.1 coordinate 32,046,254, forward strand.
TTGTTTGTTGCACCTTGGTTGACATGTATGCCAAGTGTGGCTTACTTGCAAAAGCACAAGTAGTGTTTGACGAGCTGCCAGTTCGAGATGTAGCCTCGTGGACTGCCCTAATTGCAGGATATTCTGAACATGGTCTTGGTGAGAAAGCACTGAACTTTTTTAAACAGATGCAATTGGAAGGTCTCTCTCCAGATGCTTTCACGTTTGTTTGCATCTTGAAAGCTTGTGGCAGCATAGGAGCCATAGACAATGGCCGAGAAATCCATGCTGAGATTGCCAGGTGGGAATTCGAAAGAGATCCACTTGTTGCTGGCGCTTTGGTTGACATGTATGCCAAATGTAGCTCACTTGCAAAAGCACAAGAGGTTTTTGACAACCTACCAGTACGAGATGTAGTCTCGTGGACAGCGCTTATTGCAGGATTTGCTGAACATGGTCTTGGTGAGGAAGCACTGAACTTTTATGAACAGATGCAACGGGAGGGTGTTCTTCCAAATGCTTTGACATTTGTTTGCAGCTTGAAAGCTTGTGGCAGTATAAGAGGAATAGCCAAGGGCCGAGAAATACACGTTGAGATTGCCAGGCAGGAATTGGAAAGATACATTTTTGTTGGTAGCACCTTGGTCGACATGTATGCTAAATGTGGCTTGCTTGTAAAAGCTCGGGAAGTGTTTGGCAAGCTGCCACATCGAAATGTAGTCTTGTGGAACATACTAATTGCAGGCTATGCTGAACATGGTCTTGGTGAGGAAGCTCTGAACTGTTTGCAACAGATGCAGTTAGAAGGTGTGTCTCCAGATGCTTGCACATTTCTTTGCAGCTTGAAAGCTTGTGGCAGCACAGCAGCTATAGACAAGAGCCGGACGATTCATATTGAAATCGCTAGACAGGGATTGGAAAGAGATCTTGTTCTGGGCACCACTTTGGTGGAAATGTATGCCAACTGTGGTTGGCTTGCAAAAGCAAGGGAAGTGTTTGACAAGCTGCCAGGTCGAGATGTAGTCTCATGGACTGCACTGATTGCAAAATATGCTGAATATTGTCTTGGTGAGGAAGCGCTGAACTGCTTCAAGCAGATGCAACTGGAGGAGATCTGTCCAGATGGTTCCACGTTTGCTTGTAGCTTGAAGGCTTGTGGCAGCATAGGAGCCATAAATAAGGGTCAAGACATACATGCTAAGATTGCCAGATGGGAAGCGGAAAGAAATCCTTTTGTTGGCACCACCTTGGTCAACATGTATGCCAAATGTGGCTTGCTTGCAAAAGCACAGGAAGTGTTTGACAAGATGCCAGATCGAGATGTAGTCTCCTGGACTGCACTAATTGCAGGATATGCTGAACAAGGTCTGAGTGAGATAGCGCTGAACTATTTCAAACGTATGCAATCGGAAGGTGTGTCTCCAAATTCTGTCACATTTGTCTGCAGCTTGAAAGCTTGTGCCAGAATAGGAGCCATAGACAAGGGCAGAGAAATACATGCCGAGATTGCTAGACAGAAATTGGAAATAGATCCTTTTGTTGGCAGCATCTTGGTTGACATTTATGCTAAGTGTGGCTTGGTTGCAAAAGCACAGGAATTGTTCGATAAGCTACCAGTGCGAGGTGTAGTCTCCTGGACAGCACTAATTGCAGGATATGCCGAACATGGTCTTGGTGATGAAGCAATGAACTGTTTTGAACAGATGCAACTGGATGGTGTCTCTCCTGACGTTTTCACATTTATTTACAGCTTGAAAGCTTGCGGTAGCATTGGAGCAATAGACGAAGGCAGAGAAATACATGCTGATATTGCCATACAAGAATTGGAAAGAGATCCTTTTGTTGGCAGCACCTTGGTTGACATGTATGCCAAGTGTGGCTTGCTTGCCAAAGCACAGGAAGTGTTTGACAAGCTGCTAGTGCAAGATGTAGTCTCATGGACTGCGCTAATTGCAGGATATGCTGAACATGGTCTTGGTGAGGAAGCACTGAACTGTTTCAAACAGATGCAGCTGGAGGGTGTCTTTCCAAATGCTTGCACGTTTGTCTGCAGCTTGAAAGCCTGTGGCAGCATAGGAGCAATAGACAAGGGTCGAGAAATACATGCTGAAATTTCCAGACAGCAATTGGAAAAAAATCATTTTGTCGGCAGCACCTTAGTCTACATGTATGCTAAATGTGGCTCTGTTGCGAAGGCTCGGGAAGTCTTTGACAAGCTACCCATTCGAAATGTAGTCTCATGGAACATACTAATTGCGGGTTATGGTGAACATGGTCTTGGTGGGGAATCGCTAAGCTGTTTCGAACAGATGCAAAAACAGGAGGGTCTCTCTCCTAATTCTTGCACCTTTGTTTGCAGCTTGAAAGCTTGTGTTAGCATAGGAGCCGTAAACAAGGGCCGAGAACTACACCTTCAGGTGGTCAGACGAGCATTGGAAAAAGATCCTTTTATTAGCTGCACATTGGTTGACATGTATACCAAATGTGGCTTGCTGGGAAAAGCATGGGAAGTGTTTGACAAGCTGTCAATTCGAACTGTAGTCTTGTGGAACATACTAATCGCAGGATATGCCCAGCTGGGAGAAAGTAAAATTGTTTTTCGTATGCTTAAGAGAATGAGAGGAGAAGGCATAAAGCCAGATGGAATCACATTCCTTAGTGCTCTTACTGTATGCAGTCATGTGGGCCTTGTGGATAAGGGCCACAAGTACTTTGAGGCTATGAGCAAAATCTATCGCATCACACCAACTATTGAGCACCACACTTGCATGGTTGATCTCCTTGCGCGTGCAGGGCAATTGGATGAGGCGCTAGTGATGGTGGAAAAGATGCCTTTCCAACCTAATCTTGTGGTATGGACTACTGTGTTGAGTGCTTGTCGAATGTGGGGTAATGTGGAGCTGGGAAGGCGAGCCTTTGAACATGCAGTCCGATTGAATGAACAGGATGCTGCAGCGTATGTCTTGATGTCTAACCTCTATGCAGATGTTGACATGCAGGAGGATGATGAGAAAATCATGGCAATGAAAAACAAGCATGGCTGACACCAGGGCTGAATTGGACTGGAATTCTGGGGTGAGGAATCCAAGATGTTTTCAAAGCACTGATTTAGGTTGAAGATTTTTTCCTGAAAATTAGGAAAGCTATATCCCAGGTTTGCATCGTGTCACAACACGTATCCAATAATCAAGGGGACACCCATTTTTTTTTGTCATAAATCTATGGGTTTGTGATTGACTGTGATGCACCATGACTAGGGGAAGAAGAAAGCCTATGGCAATACTGCCCACTGGTGCAAGCCTGCCGCAAGGAATAAGGCAGCAATCTCTCTTAAAGATCTGAGCATCCTCCATTCAGAGTTTTTAGGAACGGCAGAGTCTCTCCCTTAGAAGGAGCCAACAACAAATGCTCCAACAACAGGTCTTGCAAGGCCTGCTTCAAGGGCATTATTGCACATGAAAGTTATATTCCACATGACATTATTGCATCTTTGATTGATTTTACATGGAAGTTTTCCCACTACAATGATGCCACTGTCAGAATATATAAGACCATGCATCGCCTTTCCAGTCTCGCCAAAATGCAGCGTAACGGGATGCAGATGACTGGATTCTCTTATCCTTTCCTGCATTGAAGGCAAGCCAAACAAAGCACATCTGAATGTGGAAACTCCTCCCTGTTGGCAAGGGCACCACCCCTCCGTTTTGAATGTCTGAAGTGCAGATCTCTTTGGCTTCTACTCGGAAACGATAACTATCCCGATTGAAAACCTGGCTTTGATAGTATGTCGGAGAATATAAGGGCATGCATCCACTGCCTCTTAAGTTCCAGATACCATGTTCAAACAAGAGAGCTTGCTTGGTACAACCACTTTCTGCAAAGGAAGACTTCCTCGAGATCACACAGCTTCACATGAGATAACTCACTGTGTGCATGCATGTAAAGAAAACTCTTCAGATCCAAAAGATAGAACACTCAGATTGACAGCCAAAAGAATATATATAGATGTAGAAATCCAAGTACAAAATGTATACAAAAGTTGTACCAACACCTGCAAAGCTAAGGTATGGCACCCAAAATGGCATGGTATGCTGCATTGACTGATGTACACTATCCCTCTTCTGCCACGTGCCTTCTTGTACGATCAGTAACTCTCAAGGTGAGTCCTCATGCTCACTCTCTTGTGCACCATGATGGACTCTTCTACCACTGTGTAGATCTGCCCCAATGTGTGCTCCTAAAAGGCCTTCAGTTCCCTAGATTGAACTGCTCAACTACCCACATGGAGGGGCTGGTCTGCCCCCACTCTGGACCACAGACCAGCCGACCTGCAGGCCGAATGGCTCCATCTGCTGCCTACCAAGTGTGTCCACCTGCTGACCTGCTTCATGGCATGCCAACAGGTATTTGCTCTGTATCTGCCCCGACCTGGACAGATGGCAGTCAACCACATCACTGCCATATCAGCAAGTTCACATCAGTAGGTCTGTGTCAGAATGGCATGTGCCCATCTGCCATGTCATGAACAGTCCACCTGAGCACATTACCATGTGTCCAATTGCCACCTCAGCTGTGCCTCCTAGGCGCACAGTGCCTTGCAAGCACACAATGACATGTCATCGTTGTGCTTAATAGGTGCACCCATCCATTAGGAGTGTACATGAATTCTATGCCATCATTTTCATTCATATTGCTTTTTGCATCCATTGTTTGATTTATTTAATGCATATCGTAGTGGATAGTTAGGCTAGTTTGAGCCTCTTGGTTAGTCTAGAGAACCAATTCCACACAAGACAACTCTCACAAATTGATTGGGACACCTAGTTTCTATGACTTCGGTTATGGGAACGGTTGGGTGCCTCAATTAAGTTTAATTTCGAGAGCTCAAAATTACCTATATTTAGTGCATCATATCTTTGTCAATATCTATCTGATTTAGACCCGATTACAACGATCACACACACACACGCATGCACGCACGCACACAGTAACACTTTGCAATCATTTTTGGACGTCACTATTGTGGCACAATTTGTGACACTTCTTTTTTTGTTGGCCACATCTTGATCAATTTTGATTAGAATATAGTTTTGGCTTTATACTAGCTTTAGCAAATCAAATGGTGATGTTCTCAAGATTATGATACTTTTTTATATTTTTGGGTAGCATCATTCAAAAACATCACTTTTTGATCTGTGGGATTTTGTATTTTGGTTGTTTGACACCCAAATCATGTAAACTACAAGCAACATCCATCTTGAGACTCCAGTAAATCTAGACAACTCAAATTATGATACTTGGAAATACATAATGGATATTATTCTTGTCTTGCATGACAGATGGAAATATGGCATTACTAGACCAGTTGGTAATTCATTAATACAAGCTATTGCACGAGCACAATATGAATGGGATAAGAAGGATAAAATATGCCTTTACTTGATAGAGCAAAATGCACAAGATGTTATGCCAGGATAATTGAATATAGTTAAAACATCAAATTGGGATATGCTCGCAACTTTGTATGATTCAAAGAAACTTCTAGGGTTTTGATATTTCAATCAAAGCTTTGTACATAGCAATGAAGATAATTTACTTGTTTTGACATATTGAAATGTGGTTGTTATAGAAACAAAGAACATAACACTAGCAAAGAGTGCTAGAGCAATGCTTAATGAAAAACATATGCCAACTTAGTATTGGGTAGAAGCCATCAATATGATCAATTACTTGTTGAAGAAGCTACCTATAAAACTTGTACAAGGCAAAACACCATTTGCATTAACTAGTTTATGAACCAAAAATTGGAAGAAGGAAAATAGATGCAAAATCAATAAAATGTCTTATGGTTGATTACATTGAACAAAGAAAACCTTATAAGGTATAAGATCCAATCAACAAGCAAACTATGATGTCTAGAGATGTTGTGCTTGATGAGAACTCAGAGTGGAGAACGTCCACATCACAATAAATAATATTGTCAACAATAGAAGATATTGATGGGCTACTAGGACAAAAGAAGAACTGAGAAGATCAATTAGAGAAAGGAAACAACTTTAGAAAGGAAAAGAAATCCAAGTTGAAACTAAATATTATGCTCTCATGACAATAATCATGCAAACTGACAAGCTAGTATATTTGAAGATGCAATTCAACAGCTAGAACGGTAGAAAGCAATGAATGAAGAAATTGATGCATTGTATACAAAAACGACACTTGGCAATTATATAATTTGCTATATAAAGCATGAATTTTGAAACATAATTTGCACAACAACATGGTCGAGTCTTGTGCTATAGTAGCCAAAATGGATTGTCATATCAGTTTTTGAACAATTTTTGAATAACTGCTTAGTGCCATCTTCACTTTTTTCCAACTTTTGCGACTATTTCACCATCTCTCACACTTTCAAACACTGCGAGAGCAATTTTGAGAACACTTTTAAGCAATATTAGGGGCACTTATTTTAGCATTTTGTTTACATGTTGTCACTGTTTAGCATGCATCGAGTACTTCTTTAGTAATCCTCACCATGTGTCTGCAGTTTTTAGCACTTACCAGTAGTTTAGCTCTTCGTGTCACTTCTTTTAGCACTTGTCAACACTTAGTATCACTTTGTTAGCACTTGTTTTAGCATTTTTTTTGCACTTGTTGAGTTCAACACCACTGCGGTGGCAATAAAAAGCCACCGTGGTGGTGGTGAATAGGATCACGCCAACCCCTGACCACTTTTTCAGCACTTCTCTACACTCATTAGCACCTTGCAGCACTAGTTAGTAGTCTATACCACTAGTTAGCACTATAACACTACTTATTGGCAGTTTGTGGCACTAGTTAGGATTATTTTAGTACTTTCTTACACTTTTTAGCTTTTGTGAACCACCACAGTGGGAGAAACAATCTCCTAGCACTTTTGTAGCACTAGTTAGCATTCTTTTAGCACTTTCTTGCACTCTTTTTAGTAGTTCGTAGTAGTAGTTAGCATTCTTTTAGAACTTCCCTACACTTTTTAAAGCTTTTGTCAACCACCGCATTGTGGGGGAAAAGTTTTTCTAGCACTTTCTTAGTGCATTTCATCACCACATGGTGGAGGAAATGCCCTCCTAGCACTTTATAGTGCTCTCCTAGCGTAGCCAAAAAGGGCCTACATAGATTGGACTACCTTGATGATTCAAAGCAGCTTGGAGCGCGGTGGTGACTATGTTGGGGCGGTGAATGCAAAAGTAAACAATTGGCAAGGGAAATGACACACAAAATCACACACACACACTCACACTCACACACACATACACATACACACGCACACGCACACGCACATGCACACTCACACTCACACGGAGAGAGAGAGAGAGAGAGAGAGAGAGAGAGAGAGAGAGAGAGAGAGAGGTTGGCTGAAATGGTTTCCTTCAATTACATGGAGCCAAACGGATAGATTACAACAACGGTCAAGTTAAAAGAGTAACCTTTTATACTAGGCTAGTTATTAAATTTTTTGTCGCACACAAAAGAATCCCTTCATCATACTGTCTTTTGTTGCATCCATTGATGGCACTTGCTATGGTGACTACTTGAAGGTTGGTTATGCCATTCCCTTTTGCTACAATTGAAGGTTATCTACTTTTGTGTCCTGCATGGAAGGATCCCTCCAACACCGTATTAGTAATTTTGGAAAATTCCTAATTCCCAATTCTTTAAAAAACTCAAAATCAAAGGCATTTTGTTTGATTTGGAAGGAAGTTAATAGAAAAAATCACATATTCAAAGATGTATTTGAGTTTTTATTTGGCTAAATATTATATCATTCCATTAAAATATTGAGAATATCATATCATTCTATTGAAATATTGAGAGGTTTGCATGTGAATTACCAATTTTAAATCAATTTTTTGAACCAAAAATGCTCATATAATTTTCATGCATGTGAACCCAAACATTGTGATTTTTTTCAAGAGAAAGGCGGTGTTAAGCAACACCTTTGATATTCAAATTTGATTCACCAATCTTAAAACTCATTAAATGAAAATATATTAAATTGGGAGTATGCCAACAATATGACAATGATGTTACATCTTAAAACTCATACTCACAAAACAACTCCTCTGTTGCATGGATATCTCTAAGAGATTGGACAACAATAAACCCTAACATATTAAAATGCCGCTTGTTTTCAATCCAAGGTGGTACTCTAGGGTACATACATGGCATTTGTCCTATCCTTACAATGAATAGAGCTATTGATGTATTCAAATACATTCCCATACAATACATATCCCACAAGGTATTGCGTATCCTCTTTTGGTGTAACATTTGGACCTTCGAGAAAAATGTAATCCAAATATTGTAATCATACTTTGGGCCATTGTATATCAAAAGGTTTTTATTTGCTTCTACATCTGTAAACACAAAAAAGCCATAACTTGCTCTTGAAATCGATGATGTCTTCACTTTAAATTTAACACCATTGTTCTTGATACAGAAGCAATTGGTATTGGGAGATATTTATCCCACAAGCCATTCACCTTAGGAACAAATTGAAGAATTACTTAATTCTTCACTTCTTCCAGCAATTCATCAAACCCTGTGCATAAAAGAAAAAGTAAGATGAGTTATTGAATAGTTACACAAAAATGAGAAGTAATGGAAATTACAAAAATGATGCATCACAAATAAGCAACTAATATGAGTAATTACCATTCTCAAAGACTTATATCATGTTTTATCCTAGTCTTATTATGTACGCTTTGGCAGAAGTTCAAGTGATATATGGTTGACTGCAACCCAATTTTAGGGCATACAAACAAACTTGCATATCGCTCAAAGAATTTGTTTGCTTTATCCTTTTCAATTCAAGAGGTCTAGTTTAGATGAATCCAAAGTACCCGAGAGTCTTCCAAGCTCGTGCTCTTGCACTTTGATGATTGTTACTTATCTGGCTTCTGCACCATGTGATTCCTCTTGGTTTTCTTTATTTTCTTCCTGTAGATTTGCCCATACTCTACATTCTTTGGATGAGGAGACCAAATTTGAGCACTTCCATTCACTTCAGTCTCATCTTGATGCTTGCTTATAAGTGCACACATCTTTCTCTTTAACTTCAATGACTCTATGGCCACAACTCCCTCTGTGAATGCACCGACAACACATTGACTTGGCTAAAAAAAGTAATGACAGAGGAGATAAATTTTGCATCCTACAAGTGTTTGGGAGCTTCCTCCTTGTCATTTTCTTCACCGTCCTTGGAATCCTTATCCTATAAGATGACTAAGAGATGGCTTTGTTGGATTCTCCTTCAATTGATTCATTATTGCATCACAAGATACTCTCCAAATCATGCAACAACAATCAAATCTCTAAGGGAATATTTTAAACAGAGCACCTGTTGAAGACTCCGTGCTATATGCACCCACTTGGTACTCGAATTGCAAGTCTAAGCCTTTGATTTCTTCTAACAAATAGGAAACATTTTTCATCAAAACGAAGGCGATGAGTAATCCATATTTGGGTGCTTCATGTGTTATTTAATTTATCATTCCAAAGAAGCTTTCAAAGGAAGACCCATTCCAACCATGCTCAAGAGATGCATGCGTATTAAGAACGTTTAAACAACTTCTTCATTGTTTTGTGTATCTATTCACACTCTCCAGGCCCTCCAACTTGCCTCTAGCATATTTATAGTCTTCCATGGCATCTCTTTTGTGCCCTGACTAGAGGCACCAAATTTAGAGTTATGTATCCAAGAAATGAATGCTAATACGGATGGAGGTAGCATCACATCTGTTGGCTTGTTGGGATTTAAGTGGTCTTTCAACCACTCAATGCAATACCCAAATATAATCTGACACCTATCATCAGTGATATCATAAAACCATTTCAAATCCTCCCAACTCTTATCTACATTGTCTTGTGACTTTGCCTTGAGCATAGGTGAAGTTCTTTATCACTTTTCATTTCCAAGCACCTTTCATCCATGGTTTTGATGCACATTGACCTACCGAATAAAATCACCTTTCTCTCTAAGATTTCATGTTGCAAAGCCGATCTCATGGACTCCTCCATGCCCAACAAATAGTGGAACATTGTCGGTCCTAGACTTTTAATGCCCTTGCTTGATTGATTTCTCCCACTTTACCAAAAGTGGGAACTTGCGTTGTGCTCATCTCTTGGACCGATACCTCACCCTTTTGATTTGGTAAAAACCTTGACATATCTATGCATGATTTCCATCCACCCTTGGAAGAGATCCTATGAACATATAATCATATGAACATCTTTTTGGTTGAAACTCTTTCCCAAAGACACATGCATAGTATCAATAAAGTCCTACACAACCGATAATATAGCATATATAACACACTGTTCTCAAGATTGGTTTTAAAACCAAGCTTACACAAGGAAGAGCAAGCAAAAAAAAAACATAGAATGACACTCTTTTCTTATGGACTAGTTTTTAACTCAATCTTGTATCATCAAGGAAGAATGTCATGAAGATAGCAACTTTTAAAAATAGAATGATAGAAGTAATGCTTACATCCCATTCTTTTTGTGATTGGTGTCATCTAGTAGCTCCAGTTTTAGGCTTCCCTAGTCTCCCAAATGCAACCCAATGACCCATAGTTGTTGTAGTTGTTCTACGTAAGGCGCATCCTTCATGTTTTTCTAAAGTTCCTCATTGGCATTTCATGAAATTATTCGACATATTTTCTTTGGACAATTCACAAGTATCCTTGCGATTATTTTTGCATAAACTCCTTTGATTTGTTGAGCCAGTGGGAAACCACTCAACTGTAAAATTTTAGCTGCTTCGAGAGTGTTGCCCTGATAGCACCCAATAAGAGTATGTGTATATGTCTTTAGATGAAACTTTGGTGAGTGGCAAATCGGTGTTTGGATCATATGGAAACACATCTACTTTTGCGAAGCAGTCCCTTGAATTCACACAAAATTCTTTGACCAAATTGCAAACATGTTGTTCAACGAGGGAATTGTACACATATTCAGTTGGTGCTTGTGTACAATTCATAATAGGGATTGAGAACCCCTCTAACTCAAAAGGATGGTATTGTTGAAAACTGTCTCCTTCGTCTTCTTCTCCTTCCAACCAATAATGTCATCCTCTGATGGCACTATCCTCAATGGCTCTACTTCATTGATAGTCACCAAGGTTGTTTCATATACCTCCCTGGTATCTCTTGGTGTTACATTACCCTCACCTATTTTTTTTGGGGATTTTAATGGTCTGACCGATTGTGTTGATTGCATCAACGATCATGTTAGAAGTTGTGTTGTTATCAATCACAATATTCTAGCCCATTTTTTCCATTGAATCATTCTTTCCCTTCTTATGTTTTGATATTTCATAATAAGAAGGTGACAGGTAGTAGACTTTTAAGCCAACTTGGATGAAGATAGCCTCGTCACCTTCTTGAACTACTATACCCTTATTTACTCTTGTTACATGCCCGATGTCTTCAAAGTCCAAAGAACATTTGTCTTAATGAACAAATGGACCTTTTTAGAAGGCCTAGCACTTTCATTGTATGTGTCCACATACCATCCCCACTTTGGATCATTGCAACCATTCTAAACATCCTGGGAGGGCTTGCTCTTCTTGCTGGTTGCACTACTATCACTAGTATTTTCGCTTACTCTCTTTCCTTTTGACTTCTTGGTTGACATTTTTGTGCTCTTACTTGCAATATCCTAGTTCACAACAAAATGTTAAATCAACCAGAACAAAACACAAATACAAACCCAAACACAACCACTTTTGATATGCATTATTTACTTTGCATTTTAGAAAGACTAAAATTGTAAATGGAACCCAAAATTAAAAAAAAAACCCATGCAACATTTATATGTAAATGCCAAATTTCAGCCCTAGCATTTCATCTCCCGTCCAAGATCGGTTTTGAAACCAATTTTGACTAAAAAAGTAGGGCAAAGATTAGGCCCTTCATTCCCCAACCAATATCGATTTTGAAAGCGATCTTGGTTGGGGGATGAAAGGCAAAGGCTAGGCTCTTTATCTGAACATCTTGTTGGGACATGAAAGGCCTAGCATTTGCCCTTCATCCCCAAACCAAGATTGGTTTTGAAACCGATCTTGGATGGGGAGATGAAGGACAAAGCCTAGGCCTTTCATCCCCCAACCAAGACCGGCCGATCTAGGTGAATTTGAGCTTGGATTGGGGGATGAAGGTGAAAGCCTTTTCTTCAAAACCAATCTTAGTTGAGAGGATGAAGAGAAAATGATTTTAGCATCAACCCCCAATCCAAAATCGGTTTTAAAACTGATCTTGGATTGCAGGTAAAGGGAAAAACATTTGGCCTCTATCCCCCAATCCAAGATTAGTTTTAAAAATGATCTTGGTTGCGGGGATGAAGGGCAAAGGCTTTTACCTTCATCCCCCAATCCAAGATCTGTTTTAAAATCATTCTTGGAGTTCGAGATATAGGGCAAAGCCTTTGGCCTTTATCCCCCAATCCAAAATCGGTTTCAAAACCGATCTTGGAAAAAGTAAGGTATCAATTTAAAAATTTCATTCATTTTTTTGAACTTTCTATTTTGTAAATGACGTAGAATAATTATGCAACTACATTTTATGAAACCGAACTTGGATTGGGGGATGAAGGTCAAAGATTTTGCTCTTCATCCCCTTAACCAACATCGGTTTCAAAAGTGATCTTGGTTAAGGGGATGAAGGGCAAAGGCATTTACCTTCATCCCCCAATCTAAGATCGGCTTCAAATCCAAGATCAGTTTTGCAACCAATCTTGGAAAAACTAAGAAACCAATGTAAAATGGCATTCAAATTTTAAGTCTTTAAATCCAAATCTCATAATTTTCATTCATTTATTTTGAATTTTCTGTTCTATAAATGACGTAGACTAAGTTATGTGACTATATTTTTTGAAACCAAACTAGGATTTGGGGATGAAGGTAAAAGACTTTGCCCTTCATCCCTCAACCAAGGT